>NW_020897694.1:13982242-14173276 GCF_003984885.1 Neopelma chrysocephalum | reverse complement strand
ATCTGCAGTGTTGAAGACAAGAAGGCACAATCAAGGTAAGGGTGGCACATAGACTAACTGTAGCATAGGAAGATATACCTCCCTTGGTGAGGATATACCAATGGATGTTTGAGTACCATAGTAGGCATCACAGTTTAAAATAAATACCAAATAAATAGTCACATTTATTAGATCTGGTGGATTACATAAGAATTAAAATAACTCCTACTGTTTCCAGTAGTGAAAATAGAAGGTAGAGGCAGGATGAATACTCCCGCCTGCCCTCTGTCCAGGAGCTCATTTCTGTCCACTAAATATGTTTCTGAATCTCTTGTTTTGCTGTGGTCTCCAAAATGAGAGGGGAATGGAGGTAGGATGGAGATTTCCTAAAGTAGGATATTTAAGGGGAAGATAGAAGTGCCATATTAATCTTCAGCCTCTCTCCATAGATGATAATCTTTTGGAGATAAGGTGTAGCTCCCAACATAATTGGATGAGGTTATCAAGGGTTAATTAGTGAAAAGAGAGCTGTCCCCATCCCCAGTCTGCTACTCCCCACAGTTCACCCACTAAGCTCTTTCCCAAATATTTAATAAAATTGCAGTTTTATACTTTATGATGGTGATATTTTAATGGAAAAAGAAAAACAAAGCCCAGATTATTTCAACTATCCTTTAGCCTCTGTTTTTCTCTGCAGTCAGTGGAGAGAGGCAAGCTCTTGGTGGAGAGGGGCAAATAGAGCACTAAAGTTATTCTGAATTGCTCTCTAAAGGAAACTCTCTATTGACTGAAAAGGTAACCCAAGGAGACTAATATCCTGAGGCTAAGATTAGTCTTTGCAAATATTCCCATTAGATCACCTACTCTGACTTCCTGTATTTCACAAGCCTTTGAATTTCACCCAACAACCTCTCTATTGAGTTCAATAACTTGTGTTTAGATAAAGCATATCCAACAAGACATTTATTCTTTAGTTGAAGACATTAATAGAGATAGTGCTTCCTTTGTTGGTTTGTTCCATAGTTAATCATCTCCACTATTAAACTTTGTGTGCCTTATTTCTTGTTTTAATTTATCTGGCTCAAGCTCAGTACACAGCTGCTTGTTCTGCTTTTTCCTTCTTAACTAAAGAACCCTTTAGTCTGTGGGATTTTCTCCTGAGGGAGCTATTATAGTCAAGTCACCACTCTATCTTCCTTTTGATAAGCTGAAAGGATTTTCCTTTCTGTAAAACACTTTTCTTTTTCTCTCCAGTGGTCATTCTGGTCTTCTCTGCAGCCTGTGGGTTTTTTTTTCTCCTTCCCTTCTGTCTGATAGCGATCTCACCTGTGCTGTGTGGAGATAAGATCGACCTGTCCTATTCAGTGTTTTGCTCCAGTATCACACTCATGATTCCCTTTTCTTTATGCTTCCTCAGTAATCCCTTAGGTCCTTTCTGGAGTTACTGTTTTGTAGAACTTGGTCCTCCACTTTTCAAGGATGGTTCAACTTATTGCTATTTGTTTAGCTTTTCACATGTCTGCATTAAAATGGATTTAATTTGAATTGGTCCACTTCACTGAACAGTTCAAAATCCCTCTTTCTGTCTGTCTTGTCTTTACATTTACCACTCTGCCAGCTTTTGTGTGAACTACAAACTGTATCAGCAACAAATTTTTCATTTAGTTCCAGGTTATCCGTGACAAAGTGTCAGCTCAGCTACTGAACCTTGCAGCACCCTGCTAAAATCAGGATGGGTAGTACTGCTTGTGTGTGATCTTTCATTATACAATATGGCCACAACATGTTCTTGTGTACATGTCCTGTCCTTATTAAAATCAAGTCTCAACAGTGTCTTTGCTTTTGGAAACTGAATTTTGGATGATTTAGCCATTTCTCAAGCCCGTGAAAGGAGCTTTTATTGAGATTGTGTAAGCCATTTAAAAAAAAATAAAAGGCTGTCAGGATTTCGAAAGTCATAACTCCCATGAAAATCCAAAAGCATGCAGTTACAGATAGAGTGGTGACTTGATTATAAACCAAATTAATAATCCCATCAAAGAAGTAAGTTTTATTTAACAAGACCTATTTTCTACAAAACCATGTTGACCATCATTAATTACATTCATTCCTTTAATTTTGTATTAATTGAATCCCACATCAGCTTATTAGCCTTTCCATTAATTTTTCCTAGCTTTTTTGTGATGCTTACTGGCCTTAAGTTACCTGAGTCATCACAGGTTCCCTTTCAAAAGAATGGTACAATGTTAGTGCTAATTCAAGAATTATCTTATTTCTCCAGATTTTTAAATACAGAACACTAGACTGAAGATCTTTTGCTTAAGTTTTCCTTAATCCCACTATTGTCTTTAACTGTACATAACTAGCTCCTTTGTAGTATATGTCTACTGTAGTATATATATTGTAGTAAATAGTATGTGTATGTAATATTTTAATATTTCGATTTTCTACAGTTATGTTTTGCTCTTTTAGCTCCCGTTTGTACCATAGAAAGTAGTCAGAGCACTTCCCTGACCCCAGACAGTATCCAAGGATGAAAATGGTATTATTTTTTTTACTGGTTAAAGTGAGAATTAAGGCATTCCTAATTATTGTGGGTATCTTTTGTGCTACAAACTTGTAGCTGTTGAAAATAAATACTCTCGTTAGGGCTGACTGTACAGGAGTCACCAGATGGCACTGTTGCAAGTGTCTTGTTGATTCTTTTGTCTAGAGGAGACTACATAAAAAAAGGTCTTGAAAGATATACTTTGTTGTTATTTGTTTATTTTTCCCTTATGGTAGCATAGCCGAAAACTATCACAAGATAAATATTTTCTCACAAGCTTTGCAGTAGTCCAAAGGTTTTGCCTATGAACAAGCTAAACGTGTGCTCAGACTACAAACCTGACAAGAACCAGGTCGCCTAAGGGGTGGCCAAGACTATGATGTTCTTTGATTGTCCAAAAGGTTTCTGGAAAGTAAGAGTCGTCCATTGGAGAGTGAGAAACTTAAGCAGCTCCTGCACAGTCTAGCAACACTTAAAGCATCCTGAACTACTAAAATGTGAGGGAAAACATTCTGTTATTTGTTTCTCTGAGTCAGACAGAAAGGTAGGAACATTTATAATGTTTCATCATCAAAATCAAGAAGAAAAAGGGGGGTGATACAGTTATTTTAGTGTAATGCAGCTTCTGATGAAGTTCTGAAAAAGTTCATAAGCCAATTTCAAATCTGACACGCAGAGAAGAGTAGTAAGACAGAGAACTGACAATGACAGTGACAAAAAAACTATGAGGCTGTGTAAGGAAGCTCATACATCTCTTATGCTCATTTACTTATCGAACTACTAGTTGTAGTAAATTCATATAAAACATAAAATTTACAGGAATATATGTAATACCATTGCAACAATACCTGCTACTATTTTATTTTCATGTGTTAGTAAAGCTGTGAATCTAGCTCAACTTGTTTAGGTCCTGTACACTTAAGCCTTATTTGTTTATCTGTTTGCTATGCAGTACAAGGTATATGCCTGGTTATCTACATGTGAAATATACCTGCTTAATCTTTAGTTTTTAACTCATATATTCCAAGTGTGGAGCCTAGTATTTGACACGTATTTAGCACCTGGTTAAACAAATTGAACTACTTGACACTGAATGTGCGATAATGTTTTCTCTGTTAAAATCCTGTTGGCATTCAATAGAATAAGGATGATCAGTTTCATGAGGAATGTCCCCAAAGAACACCTGTCCTCATGTAACTTACCCCAGCTAAGGAAAACCAAATTATATCCATATTTATCAAAATGTATTGCCTTTGTATTTTAGATGTTTTATATATATATATATATATATATATATGTTTTAAAGTAGACTCACACCATATTCAGCATAATTCCCTAAGAAAATATTATTTGATATATTGACACTCAGCAAATCCTTGCTTGTGCAAAGTGAAGCACACGAACATTAGTATATACATTTAACATAAGCTTCAGATTTTAAAACTATGTCCAAAATAAATGCCCTGTAAGCAGCGTAGAGTACCATTTGTCTCACTGAAAGGTGAGAGGCCTAACCAGTGCTGCCAGTCTTGTACAAGTATTTGCTAGAGTGCAAATGTTTAAGGTGGAATGTTAAACAAATATTTTAATTGCTTCTGTAAGCTTTTTCACAGCCACTTCAATCCAAGTTCACCAGATGCTCTCAGTGTGACTTTCCATTTTTAAGTAGGCAGCCATGTTGCACACCAGTAATTTTGCTGGATCTCCTTTAGTCCATGGTAATTTGCATGCAAAGTAAGAACTGTTATCAGAACAGTGTGTCAAACTATATATGAAAACAAAAAATCCTCTCAGGATCATTTCAGGAGCTAACATCTATTGCAGCCCTGTGCTGCGAGTAGTAGGAGTCATCCTCTCTCTTGCTAGGCACCAGCTAGAGTTTTCTAGCTCTCCTGCATGTATCTCAAATTGCCAGTTTAAATGCACTGGTGAATAAGAACCTTCAGGTAAAGGCACAAAAGTGTTTCTGATGCTATGAAGATAAAAGACACATATAAGTACTTAAATGGATTCCTTGTGTTGTTGGTCTGTAGACACATTTTCCCCTGTATCCCTTGCCGAAGATAATCATAGTCACTTTACTCTTTGTGTTCTTTAGCGGTCATTTACATGCTGTCCTCACTACACCTTTTACTCATTTATGTGCTTGCTGTTGCTGGGTTGGGGATAATATTTTCTCAGGCCACAGCTGAAATTTTAATCCATATATAGTAATTCTGTCACCTCCGGGTGGATTATTGTAATTCCTTTCTGGTGCCTACCTGATTGTAAAACTTCACAAGTTCTGTTTTACATAAAATGCCGTGGCTGACATGTTTATTCATCTTAAATCAAATTAGCATATCACTCTGGCCTTTTGAGCCATGCTATGGCTGCCAGTTAGAATAGTGCTTCCTTCCTGTATGACCTAGCATGCATTGATGCTTGATGATGGTTTCTGACCACAAGTATTAATGCAAACATATAGTTTAGGCAGTAAAATGTTGCCTAGCTCCTTTTGCACACTTTAAACTGCCTTTTTCTTTGCTTTATATTGATGTGCTAACACTTCTAATAGCTGTATTTAGGAATAATTCATATATTCCTAGATATTAGGAATGGGAATGGACTCCTTAAGCATTCTAGTTGCAATGTGTCCTATAGCTGCAGAGTCATGTTGTAAAGTTCTCTTCTAAATGAGGCTTCTTCTAGACAAGCAAGACTCCGCTGTTTGCTGTTTCCACTTATAATATGGAATATGGAAGTATTTAATCCTGTATCTGCATGACTGTGTATGGAATAGAATGGTAAGGAAAGGAATTCACAAGCAGCTTTCCCCAGACTCTATCTAGGGCTTCGAAGTCTTTAGCAATATAGGGAATGAAGACAAAATGTCATTTTTCCTGAAACATTTCCATGGGGAATAATACTACCAAAGCACAACACTGTTTTATTTTAGATCTAGGAACACAGCATGATTTTTGCTGATGAGAACATAATTCATAAACTACAATTATTTGAAGTGAACCTATTTAAGAAAAGTTGATAACAAGGAATGAATGTCTCAAAGAGTCTTAGTGTATTCTTTCATACCTATATAGCCCATGAAAGCATTAATCGTATTCCTGCTTTGGATTACAGTCTTGTCTTGAAGATATTTATTTTTTTACAAGTTACAGAAGAATTCCCATGCACTTCAATAGTTCAGCATGGAGACCTGCTTCCCTCATGCTACCTGACTTTGGATATATTTAGCTTGGAGATTCACCTTGTCTAACTTCACATTTGCCTTAATGAGGTCTACTGCTGAGCTCGTTGCCTTAGCCATGCTTGTTTGTTTGTTGGTGGAGAGATGCAATTTTGGGGCACAGTCTGACTTGTTTTGTGGATAAATCAAATTATATTAATCTGCTAATTATCTAGATTAAACTAGACACAATCTTTTATTATCGATCAGATGAATTTCATTTGTGGAGGCACAACTACCATTACTCATGCAGTATTTTTGCTGAGTGCAGTGGAATTGGTTGTATGAATAAACGTTCACGTGCTGAGGACCTTATACTACAAACATCTGAAAGTTACCTGATTTAGTAAGTCTCCATAAATCACATAGGAACTAAAAGACACCAGAGGAAATTCTAAACTATTATTATAATCTGATGGCTATTCAATGCTTTCACTCTCCTTACTAGTGAATTACACCTGTATCAGACAACCAAAAGAATAAAGCCCCAAAGCGCTGTGCATATATACATATGCTTAGCAACAATAAAAGATATGTTACCTGTGTACATAGTACTATGCCTTTTTAATCAAGTCTATAGATTGAAAAAAACTACAACACAGGGGGATGTAGTAACTTGGTGTACACCCTGGGTCACATTCTCGTTTTCTTACATGAATATGCACATGAATAATGAGACCCATTTTTTGGTCTTCTCTAGTAGCAGAACTAAAATTAAAGAGAGGAGCTCTTTAATTCCTTCCACTATAATGCTGCTCATCTCAGCAAATTTAGGAACTTGCATGATACTAAAGCCAGCATTTTTATAGGCATTTTAGATATGTAGGCATTTTAAGTATAATTATTTGAAAAAATAAATTGAAATATGGCATGGAAAAATAGTAAAATAGACTTGACATTTAGTAAAATGGTTTAATTATTTTGGTTAGATTGCCTATGCCTTAAAAGTAGTGAATATGTGGTATTTACTTTTTGCAAAGAAAATTAAGCAATTACATTTTCTGAGCAAGTACAACTTTTCATGTTACTTGATTATAAAATTTTCTTATGTGCAGTGCTATTTAATGACAAAAACAGAGAAAGATTAAAAAAAATAAGAATTCTACATATAGTTGAAATTTGGCATAGGTTGATATTCCGGAAATGCCTAACATAAACAAGTATTTCTGGAAAGTTATTGTGTGTTTTTTTCTTAAAAAAGCACAGACACATATGTACTTAAATCTACACCAGATAATTAGGTGTCTTTGTACTATTGCATGAACACTGTAGTGCACCAAAATGTCTATTATTTAACCTGTTTGCCATAAATAGTAAATCTTGATTTATTCATAGAGCTGCAATGAAATACAAACATGTATGCACACATATGTACCACCAATATTCTAATGGGTTGGTCCTCTGTTTATTCTCAAAATTGTTTCCCTCAGGCTCCATTTCTGCTACTGTACCATCTCAAGTTGATTTGAATTTGAAAGTGTTCTATAGTTTTGAATGTTAATGGATGTCATCGATCTATGGCTCTACAAGAAGGAAGAATATTACTATCAAATGAAAACACTGGAAGTTTTGAAGAGGATAGTTTTTAAGTCACAACTCTGGCAAAAATAAAAATGCTTTCATTTTTGCACATGAAAACAAATTAATCTTGCTGTATAAATAAAGGAAATTTATTTATTTATGCAGAAAGCATACTAAAGCTTGTTTAAATGTGCAAAGTAAAGTAATCAGATGAAATTATTATTGATAAGAAATGATAATTCTTATAATGTTAACATTGTGGACAAGGTCAAGGCCTATTCTGGGTTCTGCATAGAACTGAAAGAAAATCATTCCGATGTTTCTTAAAACTTGACTTATGCTAGCAATGAATATTTTAAAAAATGAATACCCAGCCAATAATCCATCCTCTGTGAAGATTCAGCTAAACCTTGTAACAGAAATTGCCTTTTGGTTCAGCCTATTTATTTTAAATCTAGGACTCCCTTATTTGGGATTTTAGAACAAAGTCATTTTTTATGGACATTGCAGTGTAATAGATTAAATGGTAGCAGGATTTGTTTACATAAGACTTGGTAGAAGGGAGATATCTGAACTCATACCAAAAATATCAGCAAGCTGTATGCTATACTGCAAATCATGCTGCACACATTAAAACTCTCACATATACAAATGAAATTTGTCTCAAGTAGTTATTTTCAGAAACCACACAGTCTGGGACAATAGTATGTAGGTCATTAATTTGATTTTTCTTTCAACCAGTCTTTCCATATCAGCACTTTTTTTTTTCTTAAAAGGTAACATAGGCCAGCTTGCATTTCAAGAACCTAGGTTCTGGATATTTTAGCCCTTGCTTTAATGAACACTTTTTATTCCTATAAAAAGTCCTACCCATGCCTATGAAATTTTGCATGTTGGTATTGCTCTTTTAGAGAAGATCTAAGAGTTTTGCCTTTGGACCTCACAAATATGAAAACTAAGCTGTCAGGGAAATTGGTATAAATCAAATTTTCTGGAAGTTTTTTGAAAGTATGGCAGGGAAAAACTAGTGAGATTCAGTATGATGCTCACAGAGATGAGAGAACAATGATACGAGAACATCGTATGCACCTTGGCATTCACATGCGATGTATTAATAGTAGGATGCACGAAATGTTTTGTTCTGATTATTTTCTAGTAAAAGTTCAGGCAGCCAATGGTTTAGTTATTCAGTATATTAAATAAGAAGTTACGTAATTTTTCAGCTCTCCCTCTCCTTGATCTTTGAAGTGTGTCACTCTCTCATTTTGCCATTCAACAGCCTGGCATGCAAAAGCTTTGTTCAGACAGTTTAATTTAATCACTGCCACTGGTTCAACAAGATGATAAAATCCCCTGTGCTGTACAACATCCAACATGCAGCTCACTGTTATCTGATACTGTTTGAAGCTCCTCTCATGAATGTATGCTGATAACACAAGAACTCCAAACATGTCATAAACAATATATTAATACCCTTGATTGAATTCCATTAGAATAAGAACGAGATGAAGTTTAGACCGTCCAAGCAGGCCAATGTAATAAAATGTAATTTGGACTAATCTTTCCAAAGAATGCCTTGTGTTTGAAGATGACAGTCTCCC
The DNA here is from genome assembly GCF_003984885.1 of Neopelma chrysocephalum. Classification (NCBI taxonomy): domain Eukaryota; kingdom Metazoa; phylum Chordata; class Aves; order Passeriformes; family Pipridae; genus Neopelma; species Neopelma chrysocephalum. The sequence continues at coordinate 14,164,401 of NW_020897694.1, read as the reverse complement.
ATCAGAAGCAGAAGTAATTGCTTGTTGAATAGACTGGGAACTCCTTTGAATTCTGGCCTTTGTACTTTGTGCACCTTCCAGGTGTCTCATGCAGCAGACAATCTACCCTTTTGTTTCGGCAGAGGGATGGCAGGACTGCAAATAATAAAATAGGCAGTGTTTGTTTTAATGAACAGTGGGAGGCCAGATGGAATTTCTAGGAGCTAAAGACTAGAAGCAGGGCTGTTTAAGGCAAAAACAAAATGAAAGACCTAATAGGTAATGTGATTCAAGTAATCTGTTTCTTTAAATTGAATCATGAAGAGGTAGGAAGGTATTTCAGTGAATGCATACCTACAGATAGCAGAAGGCATACAGGTTAACCTGTCTCAGGAACAAATCTTTATACAACAGAGGAGTAACACTGAAAACTTGTTTAGCTAGTGAATTTACCTGGTTTAAACAGGACTTTTGGGGTGTGTAATTTGTTAAATTGATAAGGTTTACATACAAAAAATTGTATTTGCTTTTGTTAAGTAGAAAGGATTTCTTGGACTTCAGAAGCAGTAAACTAAAAAACTGGCAGTACTCTGATTTTGTAATGAATTTATTGTTTATTTGCAGCATTTCCTGCTTTTTATTAAAAAATTGTTAGGCATTGACAATATACTTCCTGCTCTAGAAAATCTGTAGGGCAGGGAGTTTTTCCTAGAAATTAAGTGTTTAAAGAAAAAAATAAGGAGGCTCTGTTTAAAAGAGGAAATAGCTTTTCTTTGTTTAGCTCATTTTCTGTTCAGTGCTGTTGGGTCACATCTAAATCTCGGGAATCATGGGATAAGGACAGCTCAAATACAAGGTCATAGGAAACTAGGTGTCTGGAGTTGTCAGTGCAAAAGGGTAGCTAGTTTATTCATAGATCAGTTCTGTGAATATTTCTACTGAACTCAGCAGCACTTTACACTCTGGTCCAGTAAATGTTTTTTTGGTTCTTTTTTTCTAAAAAAATCGGAATTGCATCGTCATGGTTATGTATTGAGACTGTTTGTCCCCTATTCAAGAAATGTTTAAATGTTTCTTGATGAGGAAGAGCATGTTCCACTGGGGGAAGCTGAACTTTTCCATTTCAGTGTGGACTTTTCTCTTTCAGAAATCAGATTTCTCCCATGGGAAAATCTATCTTTTAGCGCAAATACAGAATTTCAGTTGTGCTACTTGCAGAACTCTCTCACAGCTAGTGAATGCTCTTTCAAATCCACCTCCACTCTGAAAAGATAGGTTGGTGCCATTTCCCCGTTCAGACTTTATTTTTTTTATAGTGAGCTCTTAGCTCTGCTATGTGAACATCAAAATATCAGCTGAGACTACTAAGATTACTTCTGTGAAAATATTTGCCCTAACCAACAAAATTCAAAAGCATCCCAGCACCTTGAAACCCTACTTCCTTTTAGCAATTTGTACAGGTGGAGTTAATTAGCTTATTTTTCTCTCTCCCTCTCCCATAACTGAGGAGATGGAATATTGCCTTTGGCAGAAGAATAGTTTCACATTTGTTCTGTTTGTCTCAGTAAATACATGTAGTTCTTAGCACTATTGTGACAGCACTTTCACCATTCCCTATTCTCTTTCTAAGAGGCTGCAAAATACAGCTTCTTGAGAAAGGGTAATAGCTGCAATTTTAATTTGAGGTAATTTGAAATAAATACAGCTGGCATTGCACAGAGAGAAACTCTGATCATGACAGAATTGTTTTCTGTAGCATCTCAGCTTCTTTTAAGCTAGAATCTGTAAACACATATGCTTAACTTGAAATCTGTGAAATCAGCTGTGCCTAGCTGGAGCTGCTTGTATGTTTGGAGAAATCAAATGCTTGGGGGAGGCAAGTGTAAAGTGTTTGCTGGATTAAGACCTTCAGCGCTGCATTTTGGGTGTTTGTGTTATGCACAACGTACATCAACAGCCATTAAAATATGTTTCAGGAAAGAATTCTTGAGATTGATTGTTTCTTCAAAAATGACTCAAAAAATCAATCAACTGTTTTAGAAATATGCCTACTATGCACCAAGATCTAGTTTTCTTTTTTTTTAAAACAAAATTTATCAATCCATTAAAGAGGAGACAAGCAAACAAAAATGAATTGTCATTTGTGTTATTTCATTAGTGTCACATGAGATTACAGCCTATTATTGACTTTAAGAATATTTTACCCAAGGAGACTTGTTTTAACTTGCACAAATCAAGATCAATACTAGATATGTGTTAATTTTCATAAAAAGCTACAAGGCATTTTTTTTTTTCACAAATCCCATGATTATACTTATAGCTCTGTGAAAAAAAATTATCATTGTGACCAAATGAGGACCTACCTAACATTTAATTATGAAAAAATGGATTATTATTTGCATTGTTGCTTACTTTCCCAGGTGTATTATTTACTGACCAAATGTAATTTCTATGCTCACATGGTTATAGAGTGAAGTTAGATCGCTTACACAATTTTTGCTGACTTTGCTGCCTTAGCTTGCTTTATCAATTCCTTTTTTTCCCCTTTTTTCATTAGAGATCACATATAGTTTAAGAGCTGTAATCTGAAACCTTACAGCTCTAGTGGATACTTAAAAGACTCATTGATACACTTTGAAACCTAGTCAATTGAACAACATTAGCAACAGCAGCATCTAGCCATTAGGCTATTAGGATCATTTGCCGAGGCACTAAAATTAAATATAGGGACTCTAGCAATTCCCCAATTATATTGTGTTAGTGTAATGGCAGTGAAAAGGAGATTATTTTAGTCAGCTCAGTGCCACTATTGCAAGAATCAAGATGCTTTCCATTTTGTGGATGTAGATATGTATTGGGCAGGAGACTTTGACATTAATTTAATTCCCTCTGCAGGCAGAATAGATCAACACCATGGACAAGATTCAAATCCTACTAGTCAATAGCAGCTTTTCACAGGCCCCATATTTAATAATATATTGGGGGGGGGGTTGTTAAACATTTGAAATGATGCATGTAAGTATCCATCTAGAAAAATATTAATATTGAGGAGGCATAGTAAATGGTGCAGAGTCAAGGGAAAGAAATTCTTTGCCTCTGTTAGCTGGCTCCTACAGCTGCAACCCTTCTGGTTCAGCCTCCAACATGAAGCATATATGTCTTTGAAGATCCCTGGAGAGAGTGCTTCCAGGGAAAATAAAGAATTTGATCCAGAATTATAAAAAAAACAAAGATAAAGGAAGTCTTGGTATAGGGCTTCTGTTTTGAGTTGTGTGCAATGCTCTATTGCAGTAAGAGAGAAGGAAAGTATTATAAGTTCATTCATCATGAGTTAGGTTTTTTTCCCAATACACAGCAAAGCCAAGTTGTACTAAACTGAGTGGTGCTAATAGCAATATAAGAGTGGCTGTATCACACTAAAACAGAATTCCCATTAGCCCAGTCCCAACACAGACAACAGCAAGTGCCTAGAAAAGTACATGCAGTGATACATACCCAGCATACCTTCACAGCTCAGGGACTTTTGGACGTAAGAGTCATATCTTTTACTTGTTAGACTTTGATATTTTATTCATTAGTTTGTCCCCTTGCAATTTGAACCCAGGTAACAATTAAGCATCCACAAAATTCTTATGTCTAAATGTTCTGCAATTTAACTATTAATTATAAGGAAACAAATGTCCTTTGATCCGCTAATTTCATCTAAGGCTCTGCTCATCTTTTGTTAAGAACAATGTGGGACAGTAAGGGATCACAACAGTGCTATTAGTAATGTCTAATATATATTTACCTGAGTGTAAGATGATGTTTTTATATCTGTTATATTGGATTTAGATACTTACTGCTATACTAGCAGATTTTTTTTAACCAACTGTTCCTGAACTAAGAGATGGTGCTAGTTTAGACTTTCAGTGAAAAATGAAAACATCATAGAAGAGCTGGTCTTGGATCAAGTAATCACAATTTGATTCAAATTGAATTCAATGGAAGTATATCTGTAGCTAGGTATATTAATTTAAAAGAAAAAAGACAAAGTTGAGCGATTTCAAGTAGGGTAATGAAGTCATCTACATCTACAGGAGACTTGGAATTTCCTTTAGTTAAAAATACATAAATTAGACTTTGTATGCAAAGAATGTGGGGAGACATCTAGAAAAAATCTTAATCTAACAGAAAAGATTGTATATCCTGAAAAGAATTTTAGGGACAAGCAGAAAATGTAAATAAGAGGTAAAAGCAATTTTCAAGAAAAGAACACAGAACGAAAATGAATTCTGTGCATAGGAGCCAGTAGCAAGTACCTACACTGGGATAGCAGAAAGCTGGACTTAACAACTCTAGCTCTGCTTTTCTTACTAGGGCTGTTATTCCTACTTTCCTGTAACGTTGATTCTCTCTTGCTCTGCTTTTCATCTCTGTCACTCTTTCTGAGTTGTTTGTTTTCAGCACTGATCCAGGTTAGGCACTTCTACTGAATTTTGGTGAGGCATTAACTCCCTTCTTTCAATACAAAGAAATTTCTGTGATATCTTGTAGTTCTGCATCTTTTCACTCTTCCTCCTATCCTTTATCCCTACCTTAATTCAATAGCTTAAGAAAACATCTTTTGTCCCACTCCAGTCTCTCTCATGTAGTCCTGTTGGTTACAATTGCTTTCAACATTATTACTGTAGTTAACCATTATTTTGATTCTTGTATTTTTGATTTTTGGATGAAAAAAATCCCTTTCTTCTTTCATAAACACATATGCCCAAAAGATGATTCTGTCTAGGTGCTCTTTTAATTTCTAATATTCCCTTCATCAAAATACTTGAGAAAGCATAATTTTCTCACCTCATCAGTCATGTATTAAAACAACATTGAAGAAAAAAAAGGCAAAAGAAAAATGCAGCTTTGACCTTGGGTTCATTCTGACTCAATGGATGGTTTACAGAAAGAAGCTCTGAAAGGCTATGTTGAAGTGGCAAAGTCCTGGAGAAAGAGCAAGGAGAAAAGGGAAGCCTGAGACAGTGAGATAACCTACTGTAAGAAAACACCTCCCCTTTCCAGTATACCTGCACTTCAAATAGGCCACAAGATGAGTACCTGAAAGTGATAAAGTGCAAAGTTATGCCAGGGACTAAACCTTGTCTGTTGTATTTTAAATGGAATTGATATCTAAGCACTGACAACAACACCACCAACAACAAAATCCAGGTTTTGACCTTGGTTCTTTCAGCACAATTTTGACATTTTTGTGGCACTTCATGAAAAAGGACTCTTCCAATTACTAAAATAATAGGTTGCTCCTAGAGATATTTGAGAACAAGCCGTTACTTTTAATTTGTATTTACCTTGCATTACAATTTGACATTACTTAATATTTTAATCTGTCCTTAGACTGAATGGAAGTGGTGGGTGGGAAAGTTATAAGGAAAGTGAAAATGCCATTCTGCTGCAGTGTAGATAAGCACTATGATTTCTCTTGTTTGAAAATTTACAACAGTTCTGAGTTTTCATGAAGTATATAATCAACTTGTGGAGCAAGGAAGCAATAGAAATGTCTGGATCAATGTTTCTGAGTTTAGTAAGGGATTTTGGAAAAAGAACATGGACCTTTTCTGTCAGGAGAGAAATACTCCTCCTGTAGCAAACAGCTTTTTATGGCACTTTACAGCTTTATTTTTCTTTTCTTCTCCTTCACACTTTAAAAATAGTTTTTTTTCCCACAAGCACAACTCAAGCATGTTCTCTAGACAAAATCTAAATAAAAACCCTTTTAAAACCAAAATGAAAATAAAGTTTGGTTGCTAATGTTGATGTACAATGTAAAAATTTTTTCTATCTGCCTAAATATGCTTGTCAAATCTTCAAGAGCAACTAATGCAAAACTTAGAATTACGAAATTAGTTTGGAATAGATCAATGTACTGTGGTAACAGCATAGGATTTTTCTTCATCAGCAGCTGAATCCTATTGCCCATAGCATTTTCTGGACACAGTGTTCATGAACTAGATTGCTGCTTCACAATCATGCACTATTAACTTTTGATGTAAATGTGTTTTTGCCACTTGATAATTGGATTAAAAAAAAAAAAGCTAGCAAACTTTTATTGAGGTTTTCAAACCCTGTAGAGAATTATAAGATTCCCATCCACTAATTTATAGTATGGCATACACTGAAATTGGTTAAGTGTGCATATTACAGCTATAATAATTTTGTAATGAATTATAAAGCAAGCATGAGAATCTACAGCAAATATTTTGATTCTGTCAAGCCCAAAGTAAATTGGTACTGAGCCCCAGCCAATCGTGCCTTCTTCTCATAATATTACATTTGCACCAACTAGCAAGCTAAAGCACAAAACAGGGCAAAGGACCATCAGGATGTTGGTAACTTCTGCATTTGGATGTATATACATTTTCTTCTACTCTGAGATAGTAACATATTAGATATAATTTTTAAATAGAAACTAATAATGTTATTGTAAAAATGTGCTTGGAAATTGATTTTATAGAAGACTTTGAAAGATTTTTTACTGTACAATCATGGATAGCAGAAGTAAGTGCACACACAAAAAAGTATCTTGGACAAAAAGGAAAAGAAACATTTCAGTGAAATATTTGTGACATTTTTTTACTCTTGATTTTGACTAGGTTTGTAAAATGTGGGAAACACAATGCAGAGCAGTGACTGCAGTATTAAGTGAAAATGCCAGAAGTATCTGTATTTTAATCCGGGTTTACTACATAGTAACAGCAGTTGAGGTTTACTTCTCTGACAAACATAGGTAAAAACAAAAACTTTGGTATTATTTTTGTGTTTTCTAAGTCTTAGCAAGCAAACAACAAGATTTTTAACGTACTCTCCTAAAAGTGATTGTGTAAAAGTGCTTTATCTGAATCAAAGCTTTCCTTTTTTATTCTTTCTTGGAAATAGCCTAGTACATAGCCTATATGAACCTAGGCTATGATCAGAATTTGTATGTATTGCAGTGATAGAAACCATAACAATTTAGTGATGGGCTGTTTTCCAGGTATACAGCATTATTTAATAAAGTGCACCAGAGCATTGTCCTTAAAAACTCAGTCTTAATCTTCTATGTTGTCTGGAATTGTATTGAGACTTATTGTGGGAACACTGCTTAAATAAGCACATCCACAACTTCTTGGGTGGAGTTGGTAAGACAGCTTTATTGTAGGGTGAGCAGTAAAAAGGGTACAACTGAACAGATCAAAGGTAGGCAAGGAAAAAGCTTTTACAAAATGGCTCCCACCTTATATAATGTGGGGTAGGAAGGTGTCAGAACAAAAGGTGGAGTTAAGGCAAATTATAACCATATATGGATAACTGGTGCAATGCACCAAATAATAACCAATAGGAAAGCAGGGTTTGCATATATGAGAAATAATACATAATACTTAAATAAATGAATAATGCATAGAATTTACAATCTCCCAACCAATCACAAATTACAGGTTGCAACAACTTATATACACAATAATAAAGGAAGAACCTAGAATAATCTTATCTCTCTTCACCTGCAACTTTTGACTGTACCAGTACAGGCAAACTAAAGAGGTTTGGGGTTTGGGCTTAAGCATAGTTTGGAATCTTGTCCACTTGTGCAAATAAGGACCCATGCCAACTTGCTCTCTATCTCTAATGATAGCTGGGCAGAGTTCTGCATGAGCCAAGGGCTCTTCTCACTAAGAAGTAGAGACAGGGATATTGTGTTTGAGGCAAAGGGATTTTAGTCGTAGAGGTACGAACAGTATCAGATGCAAACAGAATAATTGTAAGACTCAGCCCTTCAATGGGCACAGTCTGCTACTGCACTGTTCTCTCAACTGGCTACTGTCAGGTTGAAGTGACTCAAAGGCCAAGATCCTTTTTATGTACCAATATGTAAATCTACACCTGACCTCGTCATCCTAGCTGCTTCTCTACTCAGTGGAGAGAAACAGACATTCTAATGGTGTAAAATACTTATTTCAGGGTGGGATTAGTCACACCCTTTTCTTTTTATTGATATTGTATAGAAAACTTGCTCAGATATACCTGTTGAACCAGTAAGCTGCAAATGTCCAGATCAAACAAAACCCAGGTTCAGTCACTCTCAACCCTCCCTAAATCCTTGGGCCAATGGAGCTGATCTGCTTTTCAGGCAAAATGGGATTATCCAAGGTACCTGTGCAGAACTGTCTTGAAGGAGAGTAAGACTGCAGTTCCTTCTCCCATTAGCAGTCCCTAATGTGATATATGTATCACAGGTCACTTGATGTGCTGGGGAACCCCTCCAACGTGCTCATGTCTACATTTGGCTGGGAGCATATTACATATAATTGTCTTCTTGTGATGGATGCACCCATAGAAGTTCCCAGAAAAATGTGTGACAGTACTCCTTTGGAGGGTCTGAAAAATCTGCTGGGCTGGGAGAGTGAATGTGTCTGAATACTTGTCTTCCTTTATCTGTTAGAAGGTGGAAGAATCTGTTCCTACAGTGGTCCCCATAGAATGACCTTCTTCACTCCTATGCAAATAATGGGATAACTGGTTTTGTCTCTCTTGATTTGGAGTAAGTATCAGTGCTGGTTCTCTACTCAGTCAATTAAATCACGTGCCCAATTGTTGTAGCACACTATTAAATATTAAGAGAAAGGGAAATTAAGTAGCACTTCACCCTTCTTAACAATTTATAAGCCCACCTAAGCTAAATGACAAATTTGAGTAGGATGCGTTGTGTCAGGCAGATTTAATGCAATGCAGGATTTACACTTGGCTGCTGCTGTAGCGAGTTAGTGCTAACCAGATGTGGGCAGGGTGGGGCAGATTATGTGAACCCTTCATGGCCAGGAGAAACTCATCTAGAGAGAGAGCTAAGGCAGTTCCAGCCTGATTCTTTTTAATGTCACAGTTCATTTGCAGAACCATAACTGGAATCAAGAATTAAAAAGCCTTGTATAAAAGTCAGTAACATTAAACCTTTAAGACTCATGTTTCATGTGTCATAAAAAGTCTATGAAAGGATTTTATATTCTGTACAGTGTTTTAGCACTTTCAATCATTTTTTTTCCAACATAACTTTTGTGAACACTTTTATAGCCTCTAAATGAAAAACTAAACTATGTGTCATTCAAAAAAAGGTTTTATGGATCACAGAATTTAATATAAGTTCTGCACCATAACAAGGAACTGAAAAACCTATATTAGAATTAATTTAAAATCTAGGAAAGAGTTTTAGAAGATTGTGCATCACACATTGCGGTAAACAACACTAGTGAGTAAAAAAATATATTGTATACATACACTCTTTGAGAGTGAACTGCAATACCTTAACAGAAATGTTATTGGTTAAAAATTTATGTTTATGTCATGTATATTGTAATACAAAATTTTCAAGTAAGTGAAAATGTTTTCCGTAAGTGGAATATAATCAACTCTGAAAAAATCATCAAATGTACTTGACTATAAAAGTCGGGTTGAAACTGAGTCCAATAATATACAATATGACATAAGGTCTAATCTTTCTCCAGGGAAAAGACGGTTACTCCCCAGTGTCATTAACATTTATGAATTAAGTCTTCTTTATGAAATGGAAAAATTAGAATTATAGTCTTCAGGTGCTAACCCTGTATTATACATCTGTTTTACACTAATGGGGAATCTCTTATTTCTTTAATACATGATAGTTATGTGCTGGTATCAAAGGAAGACTGTATCTTAGGAAATATGTATAAAAGTAACAATTTGCACATTTCATCCCCTGTAAAATGCTGCACAAACTTGAACAGTAATTTTCCAAAGACTTTTACAAGGTAGGTAAGTATAATCTGCCTAATATACAGACTGTGAAATCTCATTGATTTTTCCCTGTTTCTCATGCTGTTTCTGTTCAAGCCTATCTGTTCCTGCTGCAAGAGGGCCAAACAGAACCTTCCTTCTACGCTTTCTGTTTATAGGGGCTTTCTCTTCTGGGACTATTTTTCTGCCATTGACCATGACTATAACTCCATAGAACCAGAGAAATAATATCAATTATAACAATACGAGTGGCAACAAAGAATTGCATAAGATTAAGCACCACATTCATTCCTCCTAGCTTTAGCTGTTCAAGAGCTTGTCATCATTTTTGCTTGATGTGAAAGCAATTGTTCATTAGGGCTGAAATCACCCCTCTTCGTTCACCGCTCCTGCCTGGAATGTGGACTTCTAGATGTTCCCAGCAACAAACAGTCTGTTTGGAGGCCATTATTTATAAGCGATGGACAGTTTGATCTTGGCTAACTAGGTCTTATCAAAGGAATAGCAAATGTGGGAGTCACCTCGAGACTCTGTTATCTAGATGTATATGTCTACATCGCAGACATCTGTACATGAGGTGTTTAAGCTCACAGTATAGTCGGTTGCACCATTCATGCCTTGTGCATACATGCCCAGCTCCGTTTGAGGTGAGACCTTCTGAAGTAGCAACATGATGTTCACTAGGATGCTTTAGAGTGACTCAGGTGGCAGCAGAAGCTGCCACATATGCAAATAAATCAAGCCCTGGACCTTTCTGTTGACTATAACTGGAACATGGACACCTAGCTCTCAAGTAGATACCACATTGCATGTGACTAAATCTAAGCGAGTGAATGTGACGCAAAATCTTACTCAATCCTACCCTGTGTCAGTGGGACAAAGGTCACCCATACAAGTAGACACATACAAGAAGACCAGGAATGCATGCCATATTGTTAGAATTGCAGGATGGTGAAGATAGTATAGCAGCAAACCATTTTTAGACTTAGAAAGAAGTTCCCTCTAGTTAAGTGTCAAAACCTTCTCCATGGCATTACCTATGGTTGGACACATCTTTTCTTGTGCTGACATGATCCTGAGTTTCCTTTCGCTATCTTTGAGAAGTTCAGGGACACTTCCTATTTTTTATTATTTCTATAAAGTACAGTTTAGTGATTTCACCACTCACATAGCTTGTAACCGGTTCACTGCCTTCACATTTCAAAGACAGGAATGTAGGCACAAATCGGGCGAGAGAAGAAAGCAGTGAATATTTGTACTGCTTGTCCTTGGCTTTGCTGTCTACCTGTGCAGACTGTGAAGAAGCAGTAAATTATCTCACATACTATTTTTGTCAAACTTTTTCAGAGAGCCACATACTTTTTTTTGTGCTTGTCCTATCCTTTTGACGCTGTGGTGTGCCCAAGGAGTCTAGGGTACCATCATCACAGTATGCAAATTCTGGTGTATACTTCACATTTTTGTCCATCTCTCCTCCCGTTAACATTAATATTGCTAGGATATAGTCTGCTAAGGAAATGCCTATTGAGCTTAACCACTCAATACCTCTTATATTAAACATTTAAGGATGTGCTTAAATTGAAACATATGTCTATGACTTTCCTGATCCACAAGGTATTTAAACATGTTTAACTTTTGGGCCTAAAGAGTGGTCTTACAGGCTTTACTGAATTTGTGACAAAATAAACTGGTTTTGCTAGTTACAGCTTACTGGTTTCGCTAGTTACAGCTTCTTGTTTTGTTAATTCTACGTCAATAGCAATAATTTCAATTTGCCGTATGCTAGCTTCTGCTACCTAGTTTTAATACACAGGAATTTCATTAGATGTGAATTCACTGTAAAAGAAATAGCCTTGTGGTTTTATGAATATTTTAGGGAATTTAAGCAACAGGCTCATTGACAATGTGTTACTTCCCTCAAAAGTCAACCTTGTAACTTGTATAACTACACCTAACCTTAGCAGTACTTTTAAAATTACTTGTACACACGTCACCTTCCCTACATGTTTTGACAAATGACACATTTCCTTTGGTACTTCTTTGTGGGTAACAGCGTGTGAGGATATGGTAGTGGCAAAATTTATTACGGTTATTTTGTAGTTGATATTAAAGAACATGATGTATTATATCAGGTGTCTGACCTTTAAAGATCTTAGGACCCAATTCATTACAACATAAAATTTACATATTATTCAACATTCTACATTCCTTTTATGAAGAAGTCATGATGCATACGTACATGAGATTTAGGGCAGACTACTATCCCTGCAAACTGAAGACATAGAGATTGAAGACAATATGAAATAAAAAATATTGTAGTTAGGAAAAGATTAACTCTTTTAACCCATGAAATGGATGACTCTGGCTGTACCTTTTCGAACAACATCTTAGAAAAAATAAATGGAGCACACTGAGACAATGCTATATGGTATATGAGCTGTATTCCTGTGTCTTTTGTAAATCCTGACAAGACCTACCTGTCTCTCTTCCTGCATTTGATGAAGTTTTGCACAGATCTGATATATGAAGAGTCAGCCTGAGGGATTCATTAGTGAGAAATTGATGAGTTTTTCTGTGCACTGTGTTTGCACATACTCAGCTGGAACCCACTCTGAACACTATACCAGCATTCCTACCTTTTTTGCTCTGCTCAGTTATTCTTATTTTGGGGATATGAACACACATTCTTTGCCACAAGAGATAGCAGCAGCTGCAGTCTGCCACTTTCTACAGTTAATACACCTCAGGTGTGTAGTTGATATTGTGCACCTGGTTTTTGCGCAGTTGGTTGTGGATATCTGGAGATGCACCAGGTGTTCAAACCAGCAGAACTAAGCTTGCTTTTCTGCTATCTGCTTATCTGTGCCAGTGCTCTAAGATCTTGCTGTTGGAGAACATCCTATCATTTCATATCAGTAAAATTACAAAGGCAATACGTGAAGCTGGGTAAGACACTTGATACAGCAACTGTAAATTGTCCAAGATGCAAAATCCATGTAGAGGAGTGGTAACAATAAATAAGCAGTACACATTTACTTTTGTTCAAGTTGGATAGTTCTTTCATTCCAAATATTCAGCTGTAATCCCTTATCAAGGCTGTGCTGGCTTCTCTACTGATTTTTGTGACTTTGTTGGCATTTTATGGCGTCTTGAGTCAGCTTTTCCAAAGCATCAGAATTTACTGGCATATTTCAGTGTTTTTGTTAAGATCGTAGGCTCAACATGATTTTTACTTGGAGAAGGTTGGATCAAGCACTTTGCTTTTTGTTATTCTAAGAGTCATACTCCAGGGGTAGGATCCAGATGCCTAGATTTAGGTAGGCAGAGTTACTTTGTGGAGGTCTTTAAAACCATCTGTTTCTCTCCATTAGTCAGACAGAGAACATAGTCACTTATGAAAGAACTGATTTGCTAGACTCCCATAGAATTTGGATTCAAGCTCAGTGATCCTATTTTGTGTAATGCTTGCTGATCATATAACCTTTAGCAAAGAATTGGACCTGGGCTTTGAACTTGAACTGATTCTCTGTGGATTGAAAATTTCACCCTCTGTTAAGATACAGAACATGTTATCACACAATGTGGTAATACAGGCAGTAATGTGCATTAGAAATAACAAAGAGGACTGAGACAAGAACATGCCCTGCCTGAGTTAAGCATGGTTTTACTTGCAATGCTGAACCAATGCTGAAAGAATATGACTATACTTTCAGAAGCTGCATAAACTGATATAAAGTTGGGATTATGGTTTAATTTACCCTGACTGGACATATGCATTATGAGACTATTTTTATTTATGTGCTCCATCTTCATAATTTTTGCCATATTTAGTTAAAAGAGTGAACCTGGCCACCAGGTATTTATCAGATTTTTGTGAAGAATGGTGCTGTATATTTATTTTCTTGCAGAAAATAAATTAATAATGGGAAGGATTTATTTTACCATAAATTAGTCTTCTAAATGTGGGGTGCTTATCCTTAAGCTAGTCTGGAATCTCTCTGTAGTCAGTGGGAAAAGAGGGACACCTACTCTCCCATCCCATTTAGGCTTACTGAAGTTTAGTGATTCAGCCAATCTCCCTGTTGTCAACAGAGAGGCATGACAACCAGCTCAGGGCCAACTTTTAGGTGGTTCAAATTTGATGAAACAATCCCATGCATAGTGGTCAAGATAAGAGATTGCAAAAAAAGGAAAGAAGGTGTCATGGTTAAGGGAGCTGAATGCAACCATAGGGAATTTTACCCTATCTGTGCATCTGTCAGGGAATTCTTGTGGGATGCTTGGCAAGTCACTGAACAGGTGGTCAATAATTGTGTGTTTTTTGTGTTATGGGTGTCTGGAGTCTGGTTTACAGAAGCAATAAGCACTCACAACTGAAATTGAGGTAAATTGTAATTTTATTGTAGAATGCTACATGCACATAAATACTTGGTTCTGTTGTTCTTAAACTGAACATCGCAAACTAGTGAATACTTTGGGCCCCACATCCTTTGTGCCATCATTCCCAAGTGTAAAATGGGAATCTTCCAGAGGTGTTAAGAAAGTTAATTCATTACTGTCTAGGAAATATTTAGGAAAGTTTTATAAAGAAGCCGTTGGGCAAACAAATAATTCTGTGTTCAGAGTAGGATTTGAATGGTGTGCAGCAAGACCTTGTGCCATATGCTGAACAGTGAGGAGGCAACAATATTCAATACCTATTTGTTGACTGAGCGTTAACCTTAACATGAACTGAATAAAACAAGGGTAAAAAATAGACTGTGATGATGCCCATTTAAAGACTACTTAAAATGCAGGGGCAAATTAGAGTTCTCAGAGGCAACCTTATGTTTGATGTTTCACAATTTTTGAGTGACAGAATTTTGTAAAGTTCTTTCACCACATTTTGGTTTATTTCTAAGACAATAAACTGAAAAAAAAATCCCATCCACAAATGTCATTTTATGTCGTATGAACAGCCATCAGTAGTGCTTTCTGGATGGTGGACATCAATCACAAAAACATTAGCCACTTGAGTTAATGGGTAGGAATACTAGATTACTGTATTTGTCTTGTTAGCGCAGCAGATTCATCCTCTTCACTGAATACATTGCGAGTTTTGTGGGGCATACAAGTAAAGATAGTTTCACAATGCAGATGTCTTGTGGGGGCAGTGTGGTGGTTTTCACAGATATTGGCTCTCAGCAGACCTGGGAGTATCGGGTTTCCTGACGTTCTCTAGGAGGACTGTACTTCTGGGCACAAACTATACATGGCTTCACACTTTATGTGTACTTTAGTTACCCCCTTCCTCAAAGCTGCACTTTTCCACATAATTTTAACACCAGCTCTCCATTTTCTCCACCAATCATGTTCAGTCTCTTTCCCTCAGGATTTTCAACAACAGATGAGTGAATTCCATTTTTCCACCATCCAGCTTCTTGTTGAAACTCTTTTCCCAAGCTGCCTGCCCAGCATCCGTCTCCAGATCCGCTCAGTCCCCCTGCAAATATTTTTTCACGTGGTCCTTATCCCATATGTTTCCTTGTTTCCTTCCAATAGACTTATTTACACAGGGATAGCTGCAGTGTAGATACCTACATTTAGATTGCTTGTATTCCAGTTCCAGTTGCAAGAAAAAACATTTTCAGTTGTGATGAGATGTCTGACATGGATAGAATCTCTCGGGAATTAATCTGACAAACAGTCCTCCTTTCACCCTGCGTCTAAACTGCTGTACCATGTCCCTGCAGGCTGTGTCTTACAGTCATGAACAACAGACTCAGTCTGCAAGAGGTAATGGGAAGTTTCATGTAGTTCCCCGGTCCAGTGGAGAAATGCATTTCAGATGTTCTTTAAGAACATCTATGTCATATCCCAAAGACAATGGAAGAGTTTCCCCACAGCCCTAGAACTGTACCTCTACATGTGGAAGATGTGAGTCTTAAAAGGGGAGGAATAAAGCACAGCAAGGGTGAGAAGAAGATGCTTGGCACCAAAATTGTCACCCTAAAAATTAATTTTGCTCTTACAAGCAAAACAGTGTCTTGATTGGAGAAGTTCTGGGGCTTTCTTAATAGATAGAACCACTGTGACATCTAAAAGGTCCTCATCTCCTCAGGAAGCTGTGCTCATTGAATGCTTTCAAAATTATTTCAGATCCTTCAATGGAATCTGCTATGTCTGTTTTATGCAAATAACCAATATCTTCATTAGAAATATGAACACTCTCCCTATGAAAATGATCCCAAACACTAAAGGCATATACTTTATATACTCTATACTTTTGCTGACTTTTCTAACTAGAGCATTCAACACACGGTTTTTTCCCAGCTATTAAGTTTGAGAGAAATAAAGTAAGCACATAAGCAACAAGAAAATTAAATGAATAAACATTTGAACACAAGAAAATACAAACTATAATAACAGTTTTTATTGAAATAATATAAACTGATAATAAAGCTCACAGTACAGGTTGGCAAGACATCTTAATAGAACACATAAGTACTACAGAAAATCTACTGATATTACAAGACATTATTTTCTGTAACCAGGGAAATAAATTGTCACATAGAACCCATTTCAGGTTTTGATGCATTAGCTGTGGTGTGAGGACAGTGTATGAGCAGGCATTTTATAGATGAAATGTCCATTTATGTCCTATTACAGGCTCTCATGATCTAAAGAACTTTGCTTTTAAGACCTACGCACAACTTGCAGTTCGGTAACCTTCATCCAAGCCTGCAAGGTGTTTCTCAGCACTGAGCTGGTAGCCATGTTGTGAGCACAAAAACTGCTTCAACCAAGACACATTGTCTCCCTAGAAAACGTTGGCCATTATTCTGATTTCGCTTCTGTCAGACCAGCAGTGGCTAACTGTACTATTTCAGAGTATTGGCTCTGACTCGATAGTAATGGAAAGGAAACAATGCCCATGAAACTAAGGCAGGGAAAATGAGTGAAACTGCTATGAAAAATAAATTGAAAAAAAGGTGGGTTTTTTTTTCAGAAAAGCATTGATAAAAATGACATGATTGTGAACCCCTTATTCAGCCACTGACTACACTTCCCTTGGACAGAGACCTAGAAATTCATGTCTTTTTTTAAATAAAATATTTCTTGTCTTTTTAGCACCCCATCAATTTAGGACACAAAATGGATTTCCAAGGATATCCTTTGAACTGTATCATTCTCATCAGCCAACTGGTCATCTGTGTGCCACCAAGAGGATCTCTCTCTTTGACCAAATGAAATTTCTTTGGTGCTGCCCTGGAGTCTGGGTCCTTGTGTCACTGAAAGTTTCTTGTTGCATGGATCTAACCACGGGATCTGGCATGGATGAATATACACAAAATTCACAAAACTTCACTAAACTTCAGCTACAGTGCTGAATCAGACTCCCTGTCTGTGAGCAGGTTTAATTTCTGGGTCCTAAAAGGAAACAGTTAAATAAATTATTTCATTAAAAAAAAAAAATTATCCTGCTGTGCAAAACTAACAAAAGATAGAAAAATAAAAAAAAACTTGTTTCTCAGCAGTGACAGATGCTGGGGTGTTTAATCATTGTTTTATCACAGCAGTTTTTAAGGAAATCCTTTTCCACAGAATTACTCTTAAACCCTGCATGTATAGAGAAAATATACACTAGTCCTTCTGAGTCACTAGTTCCCCTTTTAATCTCCTAGGAAAAAACAAGGGCAACTTGTGTGTGCATGCATGTGTATGGGAAAAGCAGAGTCCTCAAGAAAAAAAATCACTCATTACTTTAGCCTTAATAATAATTAAAAAAAATATATTCAGTGTATCAACAATTGCTGTATCAGCTGATAACTGCAGTAAAAATCACTTCTCCAGAAACGAAGGAAGGAACTTACACTGTCCTGTGCAGGACAAGAATATCAGTCCCACAAACTGTGAGAGAGGAAGATTATTTAGTGTCCCTTCCAACTCAGAATATTCTCTGAATCTATGAATCTGTGACAGAAAAACTGAGTAAAATTTAATCTTAACAGAAACACGTGAAAAGAAGCTGGAAGAGAGAGAATTGGTCCAGAAAGCAATTTGTTATGAGAATGTCTTTGAAAGCTGCTAATAACCATTACTAGATAATATTAATCATGGGTGTAAAGCACCCTCCAGCTGCAGGTATCGTGCGGTCTGGCAGCATCGGCAGAGCCCACCGCAGCAGCGACAGGCAGACGGCACCAGGTCTGGCTGCGCTCAGGCTGCCCGTGGCTGGACCCCGCACCTGGACCCACACCGCCGCCGGCGCTGCCTCCGCTCCCTTGGGTGCGGGGCGGCCCTCGGGGGCAGCGGACAGGGGGGTTACGTGCGGGGGGAGACCCAGCACAGGCTGGGATCAGCTGGGATCAGCTACCACTGGGAGGTCGGTGAGAGGAGAAAGATGCTCCCAGCTGGCGCGCTGGGTGGAAAGGGGACCAGCTTGTTGCAGAGAAGTGTATTGCGTGAAGCACCCCGAGAGCCTCTTTAGTCACGAAAGTTCGACCAAGTGTGACTTCGTGAGAGTCAGTACTTTATTATGTGACATTATTTGCGAGCAAATACAGCTTTAAAATTCGGAGTTTTGGAATAAATGGGAGTAACGCGCGAATTATCTGGTGCGAGATAACCAGCACGTTTTGAATACGCGTCACAAAGTGGCCTTGTCTGAGAGCCGCTGCCTTTTCCCTTCCCATTGTCTAATTACAGCAAGTTTTTTTTGCCCGAATAGCAGTGACTGATTCACTTGGTACTTTCCTTTTTGTTGGGAAGAAAGCCTGGGAATTCGTAGTGCAGTTTGTAGCGCCTTTTTTTTTTTTTTAAGCGGTCACAGCTAAGCTTTCGAGACATGATAAAAACGAAGCGCAGGTAGAAAATTAAGAAGGAAAAAAAAAAAAGAA
The DNA here is from genome assembly GCF_003984885.1 of Neopelma chrysocephalum. NCBI lineage: Eukaryota > Metazoa > Chordata > Aves > Passeriformes > Pipridae > Neopelma > Neopelma chrysocephalum. The sequence continues at coordinate 14,145,760 of NW_020897694.1, read as the reverse complement.
AGAAAGAAAAAGAGAAGAGAAGGCAACTATGATTTCGGATTCCCGTTCCCGCTGGGAAGCGGTGCCGGCCGGCGGGATCGCCGCCCGCAGCAGAGGGTGCTGTCTGCCCACGGTAGCGCCGCCTGCACGGGAAGGTCACTCAGCCTATTGATAAATCACTGTGCCGTGATTCCTAACTGACAGCTCAAACTAACATCAAGCTGGATGAGAGAGAACAAAAGGCCATCAAGCAGCCATTTTCTTGACACTTTTATTCAATCACCAGCAGATTGCTTACGACAGCAATAGCAGCTGTTTTGTCTTCATCTTTCCACATTTGATAAAAGGTGTCAACTCAAATTTTTGTAAATAATTCACTTACCCCTACTGCACACACCAGCACTGTTCAGCATATGTATTCTGTGCGAGCAGATCACTGAGGCAGGTCAGGGCTCAATGATATCAGCTGAAGGTCATCTGTGATCTTAACGGAAGCACTGATAAAGCTACAGTCCCTCAAGGTCAAAGATAAGAACTACACTGAGATATTTGTAATGTGGACAAAAGGTTAAACAATAGAGAGAAAAGTGTGGTATTGTTTCTGTTAACACACTAATGATTTTTCTATTGTTCTTTAGGAAACACTGTTCCGGAGGATTCAGACACTTAACCCTTTCTGAGTACCGTGTACATGTGAGTGCTGGATGTGGGCAATTAGAGAATATCACTTCCCAAAGTTGGGTAGTAGCTCACGGTTGAAATACATCAATATGTATTTCATATACATATATGCCAATACAGCTGCTAATACATCTGAACTGCAGAAGGAAGAAACAGCAATTCTTATTGCAGGCATTGAAAAGAAAGAATCCTCACAACTGGACAGTGTATCAAACAATAATGGCTAAAAAGATTAATGCATTTAAGTTAAATACAGCTTACCTTTAATTTCTCCTTAAAATAAATTTAAGTCCCAGATCTAAGGAGAATTAGAGACTGTTCCTAACATTTTGTAACAACTTCGTTTACTTTAAAGGCTCAGAGAAACTAATAGAGAGATCCTTGAATTATTGCAATATGACACTCTATCTGATGTTGGCAGTAGCCAAAGCACTGAGATTAAAAATGATACATCCTTCAATACTAGGTTGTTTTTTTTCCCACCCAGTTATATTGCTAAGAAAATAAATCTAAAAACAAATAGTCACTGTTTATCACTATTTGGTTTATACTTTCTAATAGCAAAAGTATATGTGCGTTTGAGATTCTGTCTGTGCTCAAATAGCAGGGAATTTATAGCATGCAATTGATGTACATGAAGATAAGAGAACAGTTGCCTTACATTTTCCTGTTCTTTCTGCCTCAGTGGTGTGGTAAAAACAACTTTCCTTATTCCAGTGTACTTCTGATAGAGAAATAATCAGAACTAAACAAAGAAATGTCTCTTTTTATTTTTAGCTAACGGTACAGGAATAATTTCTTACTGAAAGCAGGAATCCTGTCTGCATCAATATAATTCACTACCTACTCAGTTGTATATGAGCTGACAGAAACAGTGTTAATTAGAATTAAGCAAATGATTTTTCAGCGACTAGTTTTATTTGTGGACATTGCTTAATTTTTTTCTTTTGGAATGTTTGCATTGCAGTTTCTTCAAAGATATATTTTTCAACTTGCTTAATATTCTAGGTGATTTGAAAGATCTTATTGAATCATCTAGGAAAGGTTTTTGTGAGTTCATGACTAAAATCAAATTGTATTTCACAGCACAGACTGATCATGGCAATATTTCCCTCTGTTGGCTGCTGTGTCCTAGATACAAAAGGATGGCTTGAAAGTAACACCAGGATTTTGAATCTGTCATCAAGTATGAAAGACTAAAAACTTCAGAAAACTTTCCATTTTTGGTCTTGCTACTAACTTGTTCAAAGTGTCATTCTTACAGGAAAGTAGACCACTAAAAATTAGTGTCTGTCTGAAGAATTAAAATGTGATGTTCTTTCATCACAAAGCCATTGCTCGTGACTGCATGCTTGTAGCAGTGAAGGGTGCTGTTATATTATTTAATTGTCTTTGTGGAAAAGCACTAGCAAAGATTTATAAGAACACTGACCGTTTGTTTTAAGCTGTATTTTGTTATGTAAAAACAATCAATGTATTCCATTTGCCAGTTTACTAATTCTGCATTTACCGGTCTATGGCATTTGACACAGTAACTCTAGAGAATAATCTGCATGCTTTAGATGTTCACATTGAAGCTTAATATTAGCTTAAACCTCCTCTTCCTCAAACATTAACACAGAAAAACCTGCATTAGTCTTGTTAACTCATATTTGGTTTCCATGAACATATAAGAAGTATGTGTCTATATGAAGTCAATTTAAGCTGTATGTAATTTTGCAAATAGTCACAGAATTATTTTTCTGACATTTACTTCTGGAACCAGCTATGTATTATGAAACTGCAGTCACTATGAGTAACTGTGTCAGAAATTATCCTCCTGTCCAAGACCACTTTCACTACCTACACCTCATGTTGCCCAGTACTGACCAGTCTCCCTGGAATTTTGCATCATGTGTTATACATAATTTCAGAGGAAAAAACTACAAGAACAATTTTAAAGTTCTGAGTCTAGTTTCTTAGCTTGTATAAATCAACATTTTGTTTCAAGGTAAAAGGAGGAAGAGGGAGAAGATCTGTTATTGAATCTTGGACTTAAGTACAAAGAAGGATGACAGAAAAGAGCATGTAGAGAAATGATAAGGGAAAACGGGAGTGCTAAAGAGTGAAGAAAATAAACATTTAAGGAGAAGAGGCACCAAAATGGGCATGGAAGGTGCTATGGGACATGGACAAAGGATACTGACAAGAAGAAAGTAGGGCAATGCAGAGGCCATAGTAGGATGGAGTCTTCCTTCCTTGTATTGAACTTGAACACTTTTTTCCCCCCTTAAATCTAAAACTGTAGGCACTTAAAAGAATAGCCATGTATTTTTAACTTGTTGTGAGTTATGTGATTTTGGCCATGACTGTGAGATCATTTGTGATAATTGGTTCTGGGTGAAAATGCCTCTTTCTCATTCCTTAACTTGCACACAAGGTTGACTTGCACTGAGCTCCAAGCCAAGAGATTTTTTTTACTCAATTCTATGTCCTCCATAATCTTTATTATTAAATATCTTTCTAGGTAACTATCACTCGCACATTTGACAAATAAGAAAAATAACAGTTTGATAATGTCACTGAATTAAATCTATAAACAGAGTGCATCTTGTACTATGGCAGACTCATGCTGTTTACTGGACTGTAATTAATATCAAATGGAATAAACCATTTATTGTGCTTTCTTAGCACACACTGTTTACTTTTTGTTAGCTTTTTGTTAACAGAGTGGACCATGGTGCCTAAAGAGGCACCATGAGCACTTATGGTTTCAAATGCAAATCTTCAAGTTTTATTCTTATAGATGATCAAGCTTGCCTGTGAAATCTACAGTCCTTAGTCCTCAGATTGCTTCCAAAGTAAACAAAAATGTCCCATATTCATTCTACTGCCTTTTAAATACTCCAGCAACCTTAAAAGAGAAGTCTGTGTTATGTCTTTGCAAGACCAGATCTAAAATGGTAAACTTTAAGTATTTTTAGGACTACTCTCTGGCACCAAGACTAGTTGACAAGGAATGGCTGGCATCTATGTTGTTAAAATCCTTACACTCCAGGGTAGCCACATGTAAATTGCTACCACTTAATCATGGTACTTGGTATTTGCTAGCTTCTAAATTATGCCTGGGAATGTCTGGAAGAAAGTTGTTTGGCCTGGGCCAAAACCACAGAAAAATCTTTTCTGAGGGTTTAGCAACACGAAGAACCAAGATCCAGAGTCTGAGAATATTTCTAGGAAGCGATGGTTCCTGAGAAAGCACATCAGGCTGCTGCTCTCTTTCCTAGCTCTCCATGCAGTTACAGTGCCTCTAAAGATTGAAAATGTGAAATCTTCCATGACTGCAAGAATGTTTTGGTGTGCCTATGTACAAAACCCACAGAAATTAATACAAATTCCTTGCAAAATTGACTGAACTTATAACTTGTGATGCATACTCTGGAAGAAATCTAGGCTAATTTTTTTTTTCAGTGCTTGTTTACTACTTAATGGAAGTGGATTGTTTAGGAAGAGGTTGAAATATTTAATTGTAGAACGTGTGTGGCATTGAGAGCAATGTATGCAGTGGATATTATCTTTGTGTCCAGAGAGTGGACAACCTTGCCTGAGTGCTCAATAAAGGTCAAAAAATGAATTAATAAGCTTATCTTTCCAGAAAACAAGCTTCATTCTAGAAGGCATGACATTAGTGTTTACCGGGCTGCCCTGGGGAATCACTAATGATGTACAAAGCTTTCTACCTATAGGTCACTGATTTTAATCCAACCCAGCTCAGCAAAGACTAATTTTTCTTGTGAGTGCCTTGTGGCTTATGTGTGAGTTGAGTGGGTTTTCCAGATAGTGTGACATACTTATAAACTTTGAATCTGAAGCAAGCTTGTCTGACAAAATAGATGCTTTAAAATTTTTCCAAGTGGCTTCTACGTTAAACTTGTAAGTTTTTGATAGCTAATGATTTTTTCAGGAAGTATCTAATTTAAATGTAAAGCTTTTGAATGATAATGTGCCAGCACCACCTCTGAAGAAATGGTGCCATTAGTTAATTAATCTCATTTTGAAAAATACTGTATTTCTAATTAGAATTGGTTTTGAGAAGGAGGGTTGTAAATTCAAGTCCCAAATCACAAGGTCTGTGCTGCTGGTTTGGGACACTACTTGCCTCATCTCCAATGTATCTATAAAATGCCTCCCAGAAAACTCAGGAACCCTAATCACTTGACTTGCAGAAACTTACAAGTAGAAAAGAAGCAATCCAAGAGGTTTCTGGAGCCAATTTAACACAGATGCTAAGTGAAGTGCTGCCCTGCTGGAATAACTAGTAGGGGGTGTGACAATCAGTGGTAGTCTTCGGTGTAGCTACTATTAAACAGTGTTCTACAACATCCTTAAGGAGCAAGGAAGGCAAGTAGCAGAGTACAGACTATGGGCTCAGAGTGGCCAGACTTTGGTTTTCTCAGAAAAGCAATAGGTGAGATTCTGTAGGAGGCAGCCTTAAGGGAAAAAGGAGCTTAGGAAAGCTGGCATGTCTTTGAGAGCAACCATCTTCAAGCTCAAGAATGGGCCACTCAGATGCCCAGGAAAGCTGGTGGATGTATCAGGAGACTGGCTTGGCTGATGCAGTGCAAAAGGCAGTATGGCAGTATGACAGGCAGGGTTAGTGAGAGCAGGGTGCACGTGAGAACGTAGAAACATTGTGTAGAAACACAACAGATTTGAAACTGTCAAAATGCATCGAGTAGAGCTTCTACCACTACCTACCCCATTGCTGAGGTTTCTGCTGAGCAAGGGGGCTAAACTTGAGCTAGCATTGTGCCCTGGAAGGGATGGAAGGTGCTTGGACCAGAGACATCCTGAGATCTCTTCATGCCTGAATGATTCTGTGATAGTGCCAGTAAAACTGGCATTCATTTAGTTGCCAGTTGTGATAGAGTTCAAAGTTTTGATGATAGAAATAAACCGCACTGTCCAGTTTCTTAATAATATTAGTAAGTTTTGAGGCATTTGACATATGATTTTTGAGCAAAAATCTGCCCTGCTAAATGTGGGCTGGACAGCGTATAAAAGTGGCAATATCACTCTCAGTCCTTAGTTTGAATAACAACTTGTCACCAGCTATTATTACCAGCTCACACTGAACAAGCTGCACCTTGAATGTAGTTCAATAAACGTTACTGGGAAATCTAAGAGCTGAATGGGAAGGATGCAAAAAGAGCACCCCACAGTCTCCAAACAAGTGTAATTGATGCTTATTACTGAGACAGTGTGGAAAAGATGTGCTCAGCCAGTGCTGGTGACATACTTGTGCTGTGGTTTAATAGAGCACTTCAGTGTTTGGGGCTGTCAATTTCAAAAGGACTAAATTTACTTAAAAAAAATAACTGACAGATGAATTTAGAGAGCATTTTGTTGCTCCAGCCCTGAAGAGGGGACCAGGAGACCTTGGTTCTATTCCCACACCTGTCACAGACTTCCTGGACCATCATCTTACATCTTTGTTTCTCAGTTTCCCCTTGGGCATAATATGGATAATACTTACCCACTTTACAGGACTTAATTCATTAATGTCTGTAAGGTGCCTTGAGATCTGTGTGCATGAGGCACATTAGCACTGCAAAGCATTTAGTATATTATTTTATTATTTAAGACTTCTGGAACCATTTTCACTGATGTGCTCTATCCATTTTGCACTGCTTTGGTGCTGCAAGGCAGCCATATTCCTCTTTAACAGGCCGGTGAGGCTGAGTTTATGACTGTCTTAAAATACCAGCCATCCAAAGAATCTGAAGGCTACTATCAAAAATGGATCTTCTTTTTCTATCCGTTTGCTAAAATGGTGACTTCTGATTCTTCTCTTCAGGGTATGGGATCTGTGGGGAACTTTGCCTTTTAATGACAGACATTATTCCAATAGTGGTAGAATGTCTTGGCCAAGTGAAACACAGGAATTACATTGGTGCAAAAATATATAGGTATATATGCTAGGAAACTCTGATGTGGACAAGAACGGAACATCTTCTGGCAAGCTGAAATTGGCCTGAAAAACCTGTGGGGACATACTGGGCCAAAACCTGGCAAGTCTGATGCACCATTACTCAATCTCTTTCTACTTTTTCCTTGAAATGTTGTTTTTTCCTACATTGCTTTCATAAATATGGTCACTGAAATTTCTTAGATAAACTAGTACACAGCAGTTGCCTTTTCAGTAGAATAGCAGTTGTGCACCATGGGGATTATTCTCATTAAAATAATAAATACTAATTCAACTTTATACATCTTTTTTACGCACACAAACACCCACGTGCGTGCACACATTTATGTGTTCAGTGTGAGATACAAAAGGAGAGACCTAAATATCAATTAGCTACTCCTAGGTCCTCTGAATGATAAAATTGTCATTAATTTATTTAAAATAACAATAAAAAGGAACAGTTTAGCAGGGGGTTTAGCCTTTTGTGGGACACATGGAATGGAGCCCAAGTTGCAGCACAATCTTGATATTGATCTCTTAGCCAGAGAGTTAATTTGTCAACGCCTGTAATTTGCCAAGCTTTATGAATCCATTCTTCTTCCTTTGGAGGAATATTTCTCTTCTAGATCTGTGCTATTACTTTTTTTTTTTTTAAATGCAGTAAAGATAAAAAATTACATAAATCTCTGAAGTCTTTTGTATACATAGAAACAAGTATGGAACTCATAAAAGAACACAGGACTGGAAGGCACACTGTCAGTCCTCTGTCCATTTCCTTGCTTTTAAGGGCTCTGCCATGTAATATTAATTGTTATCCTACCATAGTGCCCTTGGAAACCAGTAAAAATTATGCCCTCACTCCTTCTAATAAGAAGGCAACTCCAAAAGCTCAGTACTCAGAAGGAGAGATCTTTCAACTTCCTCCCAAATTAAATCATGTACATGGGCTACATCCATGTTAGACATCCTAACCCTGTTCTTTTCCCTGGGTGAATTGCCCAGGAGCTAAGATGGCAGGTCTGGGAATCCAAGTCCTCAGACGAGAGTGGGCAGTGATACACAGTCAGGAACAGCACATGGCTGGGTTGCTGCTGGGAGAACTGCTGCGACATGAAGATCTCTCCTTCTGATTTCCCTGACTATTTTATTGGCCTTTCTCTAGACCTTTTTTCCCCATCTGAATTCATCTTTCCTGAACAAACAGAGTTACACACAGTATTCCAGGTGAAATATGAATTGTGTGTGATGACATTAATATTTTCCTATATCTGATAGATATACCTTCCCTGACACACTCTAGGAACTGGCTTTTTGCAGCTCAAACACACATAAGCATTCTGTGATTGACTGACATATCCTGTCCTTTCTCCTCTGTCATTTCTAATTTGTAAGCTCCCAGCTCATAATCCAAATTCTTGTTACTAGTTCTTAGTTATGTGACCTTCCATTTTTTTACAGTAATCCATTTCATACCATTTCTTGTATTCCAGAACTGAAGGTCACCCAGTCCCTCCTGTAGGATATTTCAGTTCTTCTCCAGACTGATTTTTTCTTATGGCAAGAGTAGAGATGTTGAGCTGGGTGGGAAAGCTGAACTCCAGTGGTGCCCACACATTTCTGCTCAGAAACAGGTGCCTGAGTTTTGGCTTTACAACTCAGAGGGGACAAGAATGACTACAGATGCACCCAGTGATCCAAACCACTGAAATGTTCTATTAGAAGCTCATAAAGGGGCTGTAGTCAACATAGTCTGGACAGCTAGGTACTCTGAACATACAGAAATTATCTTCACCCTGTGTTTTGACTAATACATGATTCATTTTTCAGTTATTAAAATTAGTGAGTAAACACTTGAATAGAAAATGTTTCCCTAAGCCAACATCAAGAAAGATCATAAAGTGGCATTTTAAGTTATATTGGGAATATAAATTCTGATAATCAAACAATTTAAAAGATTGGATTTGTCCTGGGTTGGGCTAAATCCAGACAGAGAATAATCTCTTTGTTTGTAAAACCAAATAGATTCCATCCATGTAATATGGTCACAAATTCTCATCTGTTAGGAACCTAAGTGGTTTTTACAAGGATAGTGTTCTCAGGCAGCACTCAGGGGTGCTAGAAGTAGTTATTGATTGAGTTGCCTGTGCAACTAAATCTCTCCACACTAGTTTTTAGATATATTTTAATATGATCAGATAGGAAGGAATGACTGAATTTCTGTTGTTATATTTCTGACCAGGTTGGTCCCTTTTGATCTTGTTACAAAATTGTAGATTTAATTTTATATCTCTTGCTCTGACAGCTTTTATAGTTTCACTCCAAACACTTCCTTTTCTTTTACTTCTGAAGGTCCTGAAAATACTGATCTTTAAAAACACATAAAATTCAAAAGTTTATAGTCATGTCTGTAAAAACTGAGATAAACTTCAACCCTGATAGGTTGCTCTACATCTATTTGTATTTTCAAAGGTAGATATTTGCAAAGAAAAGTCCAAAAATCTACATTATTAAAATCTGACAAAACTATAATATTTTTCAGATCTTTGAATGAAGATGAAGGGTTTTGATAGCTGTACGTTTTTTATTTATATTATGAGAAGCAACAATCTAATCACATCTCACAACTTCCATAACAAAAAAGGCTGAACTGTAGAGTGGTCAAAGGGCAAATGTGGCTGACTTTGACCAGCGAGTCAGCTCTCATCTTGATGTAGACTGTCAGCATGGAAAGAACAGAAATATTTAGCAACCACAATCATTAGGCATAACCTGCAGAATCACACAGCAGCATTAGCTCTAATTCCCTGAAGCCCACATATTACTGGTTTTAGAATGAAGAAAGTGTAGATGACTAGTGATGTCATAAAATACCACTTTATTTTTAAGAGCTTTCATGAGATATTACTCAATGAAATGCATGGAACTTTTTATGCTAGTTTAGTGCAGCATGGCAATAAAAATTGCTGTTTTGTGACATGGTATTGATGTTTAGCCAGCATAGAGTAACTCTGTCCCTTGCCTGAAAGTGCACATTGATAAGGACAATAAACAGACATGAGACTGGGTACCTTCATCCAAATAATGATTTAGCAATTACGCAGTGTTTGATACAACATCCTTTCATGAAACAGAAATGGATGCAAAGGAGACCAAGTGGTAGCACTTGATTCTGACTGTTTGTCCATTAGGATGAGATGAACTGTAGTAATGTAATTACATACAGATACATTATATATTTGGTAACCATACTATGACTGTAACTTTGCTAATAACCAGCAAATTAAGGGCCAATTTGGAAATAATGCCAGTTTTAGGGGCAGAGCTGATGGTACCACTGTATGCAAATTCATGTGCTTTGGTTCATACCTCTAAGGACTTGAATACATGGTGCAGTTTTTCACTGAGGTGTGATGATGCTGTGTCAGAACTACAGTGAAATTGGTGTTAGACTGTCATCCAAATCAGATTTGCAGTGTTTTGTGCAGTTGCCACAGCTGAACATGACTAAATATCCCATGTGAATGCCAATTGCTGCCTAGGATGCACACAAAAAATAAAGCAGACACTTGAGACTGAAATTTTAAAATGGGTAGATGCACTTAGAGTAATTTTCAACTTCACTGAAAGTGCTACAGTTAATGTCTCTTCACCTCCACATCTGAGAGGCAGAGATTTTCTTGAACTTCCATTACATAGTCTCCCTAGCATATAATCAGTATTCAGGGTGATTCTTGATACTAAGAATCAGCTCCCCTACTCTTACCTTGCCTTTATTCTTGTAGATATTAAAAAAATAGCAAAAACCAACAAAGAAACAAACAAACACCTCCCCCCCCCCTTAACTGCCTTCCCCCCCAGAAGTCCTTAACAGCCTGCAGATATTTAGGACCAGGATCAGCTGCCCACATACAGGTGTGCATTTACCTGAGATATTCCAGCATTTACCTGAGATATTCCAGCATTTACCTGAGAATTTGGACTCAAGCAGTTGTGGCAGATGGATATGGGTTTCCCACAGGTTCTGTGTAATTTCTGTCTCCCTGTGTCAATGTTCAGCATGCCTAGGAGACCCCAAAAGTGAAGGGATGCCTATGAATGAGCAGGTGAGCCATGCTGTATGGTGTCCACAGGGTATGGCATCTAGGCTACCACTGACTCAAAGAAGGCTTTTGGTGAGATTCATGCCTAAAAATAGTTTTATACTGTCATATCAGATACTGTGGGGGATTTCATCTAATTCTAATTGCTTCCCCGGGAGACCATAAGTTTCCTAAAAATTCTATGTCATGTCTACCAGCCCTGTGAGGATGTCTCAGATTCATGAGGACCTCTGAAATGGCTGCAAGTGCCTTTCTTTGGGCAACTGAATTTCCCTTAGCATGTCCATTCTAGAGCAAACAAAATAGCTCTCTAGTTTCTATAGACTATACTTGCACAGACTGTAAATAAAGCTCAGACATGCAGGACAGGAGTCAATTGCCTGAAAAGAGGCATCTCGTGCCTTTTAAGACATCCTTGCTATACACATGGGACTGGCGGGTGTGACATGGGACCCAAGGGAGACCTGAGCACTTTTGGAACAGCAGCTGGTTCTTCCAACACAGAGACAGTTCAAATGGTACTGGATATTGACAATCAGACTGAGCTCCTTGCTTAGGTAGAGAACCTAAATATAGACACATATAGAAGATATAGAAGATCTGATCTCAAACTGAATCCTATCCTACAAGCAAAACTTATCTGCCAGAGCATGAGACTGCTGTCCCATGAAGTAGCCTGGCTTTTCTCCTGTCTTCAGCTGTCAATCCACCTTGGGCTTTCAATAAATTTTTTATCATACTGGTCATCTCTGTAAGCTTTCTTAGAGGCATTTGAGGTGACTCTTGGTGCCTAACTTGAGTGACTAAATGGAGTTGGATCCTTGGCGTTGAACTTTTTTTCCCTTCCGTCTATAAAAATCACCACCTTTTTCCTTAATCTTACATTAGCCCTTTTCAAGTCCCCGACCCTTGCTACACACCAGCAACAAGATGAAACGAAATTTTACAGGTAAGTTTTACAGATATTTTCACCTTTTCAGTACCAGTCTTAGAGACCTACATCTGGATTGCTACGATGCCTCTAGGAAGGAAAAAATGCAAAACAAAACGTCCCCCAAGCCCTTTACAAGGTCAGTGAGCCTTCACAGAAAAAAAAGTCATCTTCATTCCTCAAATTGCTAACCCTCTCAACATAAAGAAGCAAAGAAATCTTTTCTTCCTGTGATTTTGACATGCAACCTTGATAAAGGAGGAGATGGCTTTTAAGGAAATGTGCCAGGGTATCCTTGTCCTTTTTCCACTCAGTATGTCAGGCAAAATATTCCACTTCTCTATGCAAAAATCTCTTCCACGCACTGAGACAAGACATAGCCATTTATTCTTATCAACAAACTCTCTGCTAGCAACCACTCTGCAAAGATATCTGAAAAATATCCCTTAAATGATAAAAAAGAAAAAAAGAAAATGGTAAAGATGGCGACATTTAAGATAGCGTATTAAGAACAGGTCATCATTTTAGAGGTTCATAACTTAACCATAAAAATTTGCTCCAGGCTGAAACTTGGCATGGAAGGCTGCCATATTTGTAAGTAGGTTATTTCATTTCAGGCTACATTACTAATGCACTAATGCAATGTGAGCTGTTATATTTATTAACTTGCATTGATTTTTTTTCCTTAGAAAAGGACAAAAATGCTCCTTTCCTGAACAGGTGGAGAAGGGATATACAAAGCTAGAATTTGCCTTTCCATGTGTCAGCCTAAAAGGAGAAAATAGGAGTTGAACATTTCTTTCTTTCTTTCATAAATAAAGGGAAAGCCAGCAAGTGTTTGTTTTCCAAACACCAGCAAGTGCTTGGTTTTTTTGAGATATTGTAAATGCATAATAACCTTTTTTACTGTGTATTAAATTCAGAGCTCTGTAGGCAGAATTATCTGCATAAAAAGCTCAAACTTTGTCTTCAAATGGTGTGGGATATCAGGATCTGCTATTAATTTTTGCAAGATTTTTTATCTTTGGAAAAATAAAAAGGTATTTTTGAGAAGATATCAAAACAAGCATGCGGGGGTGGGGCCTTCTAATGACATTAAAATGGTCTTTAAATCCTAAAAATCTCAGTTTTGGATAGCTTAGTGGGAGATATTGAAATATAACATCTACAGCAGATTTCCAAGGAAGGAAAAGAGAATACAGAAATAGATTTTTCTGGGACTTGTGCAGGGTTCTCTAAATACTCAATCCCCTTCCAACATGCTCTTCCAACTGTCTCTCCGAAATATTTGTCTAGTGTGGAAACCTTGCCAGAATGTAATTTTGGTGAAATTTCTGTCACTGCTCCCTGTCATGAATATTTATTTACTTCCCAATGGAAATCATTGCTCATATGAAAGGGAGTTAACGGTTCTTAATAGCCCTTTCTGATTTGATTGATGTTTTTGTCACTTCCTCCAGTAAATAGGTTTCTATTAGCATACCAAATATGCTATCTGTCCTTTTGCTTCTGCAGGCACTTGCCTGACCACTTACTTAAGATTTAAATATCCCTCCTAGGGGTTTTCTATCAGTTCAGGGGCTGTTTTTCCACACCAGTGCGTGAAGGACTTTTTGCATTGAGCTTGGCTACCTTACACATTGTCATGGTTTGAGCAGGTCCAAAATCTAATTCTGATTCCTAGCCCCCCACCCACATCTCAACCCCATGTGAGATGGGTTTTCCAGACAAAAACACGAGACTCAATATGGGGGAAGGAATATATTACAAAGACTATACACATAAATAAATACTATAATACACTGCATACAATCTTAACTCTATATCTATCTCTACCATGACAATAATATTTACAATGGGCCAAATCTCTTCTCCCTCCAAATAAAAGTCCAGGAGAGAAGAAGAAGAAAAGACCCCTTCCAGTCTGTCAGCAGCAGGCTCTCTCTAGGCAGCAGGCTCTCTTCTTCTCTTTCAGGCAGCAGTTGCAGCTGGATCCTTGCCAATACACACGAGGGGGGTCTCCAAGCCCCTCTCGGCCCTCCGTCTTCAACACCATTCAACACCAAGCCAGCTCCAAACTTGTACACACATCAACCACATTGGATCTGTTCAAACTTACTATTTGGAGGAGTTCTGTAAAAACGATAGAAATTTGTCCATACCTTAATACCAAGGACTTGTGAAAAGGATAACACTATTGGGCAAACAATGTACAGGGACATTTAGTCATATATTTATATTTCAATTGTCTAAATATATAAAGGGATGATGTTTCATAGGTAGAATAGAGGTTGGACTAGGTTTTTTCCATGGAAATACACCCCAAAGTCATGTATCATTTATATGCATGTGGTAACTTTGAAAAAGAAGTGTTCAGAGCTAGCAGTGTAGCATTGCTGCTAAGGAATAAACTCTTTCCATTATTAACCACTATTTTCAAGGCTGAAGTGTCCTAGTTCCAAAACAAATGCCTCAGTGTTGCTCAAGTGTTTTTAATACTGCAAATAATGTAAATTTTGTGTATCACATATAATAGCCCTTGTGTTGTGCTGTAACCAACAGCTGGCATAATGGAATGGACATTTTCATCTTTTCTCTGTACAATACTCATTTGTGTGTATGGCTCAAATGTGTAAATCATTGTTTATGTGTTAAACAGAGGGATTTTCTGGATGACCTGGACAAACCAAAGTGAAAGACTTGCCTTTTTTATTAGTGTGCGTAGTTTGAGGGGGAGGGAAGACTTACATCAACAAGTAGTTTAAAGTGCAGTTGCCTACTAGTTCATATAAATTTTACTATTATGCAGTAAATCTGTATTCTAGTGAAGATAAAAGAACAGAGGAAAATAATTTATGGAAACATAAAATAGGAGCTATGGTTGTAGGAGACACTAATTTTTGGATTATCCTTATTGCTTAGTAATTTTCTGCCTCAGAAATTCATTTTTTGATTGCAAGAAGATGTCTGGTTCTTCCCCATGAGGAACACACAGGGCAAGGTGCAAAATTAAAAAAAAAATCTACTACCTTTTGAAGGGCTGTGTTGGAAAATAGGTACCTAAGTCCAATAGGAGGAGGCACAAGACCACTATTTAGTGCTTGAAAGTCTATATGTACTCAAATACATACCAATAAAGTCAACAAAGTCGTCTGGACACCCTTGCTTCTAAGGGTCAAAGGTATCGCCTTGCCTGAACTGACATCCTGGTTCATATTTCCCGCAATTAACATTTCCAATTTCTCCAAATCTCTCACAATAACACTTCTATGACCTAGTCTTAAACTAAAGGAATAGCTAGAAAATTATGATGGGATACTTTATGAGCAATAGAATTGAAATTCGCTGCAGTATAGCTAGTGTAAGGAGAAAAAACACTGTGTGTAGTTCCATTTGTTCCGGGAAATGGCAGAAGTGTTTATAATTTTGATCAGTAATTTTAAGCTACTGTGATTTATTTAGTATTACAATGAAACAAAGAATAATGTGAATTTCATGTAGCAGAATGATCAATGAGCATCAGTCTTGAAAATTGTGTGGATACTACTGTGATAAACACACTGTTGCCCCCCACTCTAAATTAGAGCACGTCAACTACCTCTCTCTAAGACAATTTCTTGTGAAGGGGTGTCTGTTAAGTGGTCCATGGCACTTGGCCCTGGAACAAAGTATTTGTTTGTATTTGTCCAATATTAAGTAGTGGAATGGATATTGTTTCATTCTTCACTTTGGGCCAATGTTTGGATTAAGCCTTTTTTGATTTACTATTCTAGATCAGGGATGGATTTTCTGTGGCAAAAGAGGAAATGTAGTCCGTATCAACCAGCACTGCCTGATCTCACGCTTCTAAGTACTGTTGTATACAGCACTGCACAAGATCTTGATCAATTAAACAGGGAAATTTTCATAAAATAAACTCTCCTCACACGGGCAAAGACCTGTCTTTTATGAATTCTGCATTTATTTAAGACACATAAAGGCTTTAAATTTAATATTAATATAGTACTTATTCTGTTAGGCTGGAGATAAATAAGATTACCAAATTGCCTAAGTTAACTTGGGCAGCAGTTTTCTTGGCTTCCTAAACTCACACCAGTCTGAAATACTATGTTGGCTAAATCAAGCCTTTAACTAGGTTAGAATTTCATACTTTTTTACTCAATTATGGAAATGAAAAAAATACATCTATCAACTCCTTTAGTGTATGGAGAAACAATCTTTGGTAGTTTACAGCTATGACAAATTTCAGTACAGTAGAATTCTGTTTGGCTAATATAAAGCCAGAAAAAACCAAACAGTCCCTCACTGCACCAATGCTGCAGCAGCACTTTTCTGCATTTAACCTGTTTTCCAGAGAAAAAACTAGCAAGCAGTACTTAGGCTAAAATATAGTCCTATCCTTTTTACATAAAATATTGATGAGAAATAAACACTTAGTATCCCTAGTGTGAATTCACTGGACTTCACAAAACCCTAATATATGGATTAAGAAAAGTTAACATAATCCTTTTATGGGAACTAAAATCAATTACATGTCAGCTTTGTAGTATTATAAATGTATTTAGTCAGCATAGAATTTTTCCACCAGCAGTTGTTGCAGATTGAAATTGACTAACCAGATGTTAAATATTAAATAGAACTAATCAAAGTATGGTTCAAGAGATTTTAAAAACAATGATCAAAGAGAGCTATTTATTACCTGATTCACGTTTCTATTCAAACACTGCTCCTATGATGTTATATCTACCTGAATTTAGTTTGCTGCAAGCTCTTAATTTTTTTCAGTTTAACATGAATGAGAAATATAAATCAATAAAATTATGTTAATGCAGTACGATAGGCAGAAAGGCACAAAGCTCAGGGAATTATAAGTAAAATTTGCTGGAACAAAGTGTATATTAGGAACAAAATGAACCATAGGTCCAATCTGAAGATGATCAAATGTGGAGATCTTCTTTCCATCAATTATACACAGTTTGTCTTAGGGCCATTATGTAAAAAATAGATTTTATATTGTTTGCATGATAAATTTCGTACATAAACACCATTGAAACAATAGCAAGAATACCTACTGACGGATATGAAAGTAGGAGTGGCTTAGTCATTGCAAAAGAAAATCATGGGTTATGCTTAATTGCTGAATTGTTTTAACATAGAATCTGTAAGTTCGGGCTCCTTAATGCACAAGAAGTCACTCAATTAGCCTTTTTGTTTTCAGGGGGAGTGAGCACTTCCCAGTCTCACTGAAGCCAAGAGAAGTGCAGGTGGTAGCTCCCCTGCCTGGCACTGCACAAGGAGTAAGGAGCTCTCCATGCAGTCAAAGAGCAACATTTAAAATGGATCAAAGGAAATGTTCTGTTATACAATGCATAATTAATATATGAAACACATTATCGTAAGAGTCGACAGGAGCCAAGAACCTGGCATTTGTTGCAAGAGTATAACTTAAAAGCATAGTTGCACAAAATGACTACATGCACTGTTGTGTTCAATAAAATAATTCTGTCCCTATCCATTTTATAGTTTAAAGTATAAGTCATCAGAGATGGCAGGAAAACTTATTTTCCAGAGGAAATTTTGTCACTGTCTGTTAGTGAGATTATGTCTTGATTTAACCTGTGGTAGATGCTATCAAAGGCAGATGACTCAAACAGATGGAATATTGTGCTGATTGTGTGTGGCTACTCCTTCACTGTGATGGTTTCCTCACACTGTTACAAAGACCACATCAGGAAAAATCACAGCAAATATCAAGCAATTATCTGCGATTTTTTGTTCTCGGTGCCTCTTTCTCTCTTGAAACACACTAGTGAGTGAGGGATGTGGATGCTTTATGTGAGCACAGAACTCCAGGTCCACAGCCAAAGGCGCTTTGTGTTGCTGAGAGGAGGAAAATGACTCACAGATCCCTAAAGTCTCTCTCTTCCTTCTTTTGTGTTACAGAGAGTCAGCTGGGCACCTAGTTGAGAAGCCTATAGATCTGCCAGCAGCTGAGGGACGGATGCAGATCCCAGACTAGAACAAGGGCTCCAGCCTTTGGACATGGAGAGCAATAAGACCTGGACACCACTGGATCCTTGTGTAGCAAGCTTGCAGAGCAGCAAGAGTGGGAGGATGCACCTTTGGGCTTCCAGTTGGTAAAGCTTGGTTTGGTTAAAATATATAATAATAGCCCGAAAAAAATTCTGTCCTTAGCTAGTATATTCAGTGGCACCACTTAAAGTAACAAAGCCAAACCCAAATATCACTCTCTGTATTATGTCTTTCTGGATTGATTCTTAGTTTTCCCCGTCCTGGCTTTCCAGAGAGGCAAGAATAATTTCCTAATAAGGCTACACAAATTCCATGCCACTCCTCTGGTAATGAAAAATATCCTGCCTTATGTCACCCCTAAGGCTCGGATGTGGCTTTCCTCACCCTCCTCACTGCAATCAGGTCTTTTGCTCCTTCAGGAACCTCCCAGCCCACTCTCAATATACCTACGTCTTCCCATCTTCAACTACTTCAAAAACTTCCCCAGGAAAGAAATCTCATTCTCCAGAAAGATGAAGCCCTCTCTTTCAAGAAGTTTCACCTCATCCAGAGTGGAGATGATGGAAAGAAAAAGAAATACACACACATACATATATATTTATATATGTATTTACCTGCACATATACATACACATATATAAACAATGTAGACACATAGGTGTTATATATATATATGTATAAGCACACACAAAAGTAAGCAGAGACAGAGCAAATCAGACACTACACCACTTGTCACAAAGACGTATTTTTCATCCAACACAAGGGGTTATGAAGGCAACTAAAAAATACAATTGGTGGCAATGGTCCTTAGCCAAGTGGGAAGATTTGTGGAAGATGTATGGAGTCAAATAGAGTTTTCATGAATAAAAAATTTTCTCCAATCTTGTTCTGACAAATTTCCAAAGTCCTTTGCTGAATTGCTGCTTCTTCTCCAACAAACATGCTATAACCAGGCAGAGGCATAGAAAATTGCAGTTTCATGATTCAGCTCTGCCAAAGTTATGAGCAGCTGAAAAGAGTGTTGTATTTATGGAAAATGCTAAGCATCCTTAATTCAAGGTAGCACTACTTTTGCCACCAGTGCAGCAACTGTTTGGCTATCCTTGCACTGAAAAGCATTTAGAATTTTCACTCTTCATGATTAGCCAGAAAATAATTTATCTTCTGAGTAAAGGATTATTTTAGACCAAGTTTTATGTTGAATCAGAACAAAAATGATTTTTTAGTGTTATTCTCTCTGTTAGAGTTTAGAAATAAAATTAAGTAATGGATTTTTTCCCAAATAGTGTGGTAAACCTGCTTAGCCAAAACTGGGTACTCCTTGGGAAGGAAAAAGGAAACTAACCACTATTCCTAAAAGCTACAAAATGGTTTACTTTTATTACTTTTGCACAAAAAGGCCCCAAAGCCTCAGAGCTATGATTCTCTAAATCACTGCTTTGTAAGCTTGACTGATTGATTTAAAAGGTGCAAGAGATTTATAATGATTCACTGTGTAAGCCACTGATTTTATATTTAAGTCAGAAGACTGCTTTTAAATGACAGAAAACTTTAGACCGAACATTGGACTCAGCAGGTGATCCACTGCTCAGAATTAAAATGGCAGCATTTTGCTGGCAAAAGTGTTTGAAGTGGGGTTTTGAAGCACAGGCAGAATGCAATTTATCTAAGGTTATTGCAGAGAGCATTGAAATCTATGCCAGAATTTTCAAAGCTTCCCCCTCTCTGTGTTTAATGTGGTAGGTATGCAAATAGCTGGATGATCAGTATTTTTCCACAGGTATTCTCAAAGATATTTTTAAGCACCTGTCTTTTGAGATTCTGTACAGATGGCCAGAATTTGAAACAAGATTAATTACTCTAGTAATTTTGTGTTGGTCTCGAAGCAGAATTATTTTCACTGGCTGAGTGATTGTGCAGTAAAGAAACAAAAGGAGACTCTGCTGTACAGTGGATATAACAAACCATATATACCCTTGTACTCATGAGCAGTGAAAACAGAAAAGAGAGTAGAGGAGGAAGGAATGAGGGAAGAGAGGTTATTGCTTCATCTCCTCTAAGGCTGCATTGAGGACACAGCAACTGACCTCAGCTGTTCTGTAGGGTAAGATTAGTTGGACAAGACAGCAAATTTTATGAGGTCACTACAGTTTTTAGCCATGAGGAATAGCAAACTTGCTAGAGATACCTTGTCAAAAACACTTTGATGTGGTAGAGCTTTATAGGGAAAGCTAATGTGCTAGGCAGCTTGCATTTGGGGAGATTTAGGTTTGCATCTCAGATGTCCCCCATCTTGATCAGGATGATAAGAAAATATTTGATGTCAACACTCAGTTCAAACAGGATTTACCAGCAGTAACCTCTATTGACTATTCCCTGACACTTCTTCCATATTTGTGAAAGTGAATATTGGTGTTATTGCCAGCCTGGCATGAAAAGACATCTTGAACCACACCAATACAATAAATCTGGCACTAAAACCCCAAAAGCTTTTCCATATTATTTCTACAGGACCTCTTGCTTATTCTTTCCCTTCACTTCCGGCAGTGAGCTTCTCTCTGAGGTCCCAGTGTCTGCAAATCTGAATCAAGTGAGTTGCTCACTCAATCTCTGTGTTTAAGGACACTGCCACGGGCATTTGTTTGAAATTTCTTTATCCAAGATACCTGTAAGCAAGGCAGGGATTGTCTTCCAGATTTAGGGCTGTAAGCACAGGATGGGAAGTTAAGCCATAGTTTCAAAAGAAGATTTAAATATTTTCAAGAAACTTTTCACCAAAAATAATGTGAACAGCCAAAGAAGAAATTCCTTGTAATATTGATCTCATCACAATAGATCACACAAGCTTAGGAATGATAATCAGCTGTACAGAAGCAATCCCTACCCAAAAGTATGTCCCTTAGTAATTGTGACAAATAGAGAAACACTGTTTTATTGCTTTACGTATCAAAGTGGTACTTATCACTGGGACAAAGGTTGAGGATCAAGGTCTTGGTTTTGATTTCTTTTATCACACAAGCTTACTGCATGACAGTAAGCAGGTTGCTTCTCTGTTAGTTAATATCATCAGGTCTCTGTAGTCTAAGAGGTACAGACTGATACACTATAAACAGACTCAGAAGAGAACGGCCTAGCTGTGGTTTCCTGTGCATTACTGAAAATGAGTCTTTAAATCAAAATGTGTGAAAAAAATATTAACAGCAAGCACCAGCATTCTGGACCAAGCCATGGTTGTGAAGTCCTCAGCTGGATGAGGCCAAAAGTAGGTTTCTTGTATTTAATTCCTCAGCAGATGGCAAAATCCTGTCCATAGCCACATATTTATTCTCGACTCCTCTTTCTTGCTGGTTTAACATTCTATAGATTTTTTTTTCCAACTGTTTGTTTCTGTAACCCAAACCCTAAATCATCATACAAAGATCTTGTCTTATGACCATTTTGTGACTTGGTGTCACTGGTATCTCATTTTAACCTGTGGTAAAGACACAAGTTATTAATCTCCTTACAATTTTTTTGTAATACCTTTGTCTTTAGAAGGCAGATTTTAGTCCTTTTATCTCTTTTTAACTCAGGGACTAATATTTTATATTTAAAACTTTAAAGTTTAAAAATGAAAGCCTAGATTAAATGTTTCTGGAAAATCTGAAGAGAACTGATTTTTTTTTTCTAAATTCAAGAGCTTTGCATTTTCAGAAAAGTTTTTGAAATGCGTTTTCTGAAATGTTATAAAGTGCCTGCTGCCTGTACCCCTGCACCTCAAAAGTGAGTTGATACTAAGACTTGTTAGTTCTTCATTATCTATATTTATTTGGGAAAAAAACCAAACCACCAGGATAATTATCTATATTAACTGGTTTATGTTGATGGTTTTTCCTTTTTCTTGTTTAATGTTGCATGTCTGTTAGAAGAGATGCCTGAAACAACAATTCAAGACCTGTTGTAATCGAAATCCATTTGTTTTGTGGTTTTTTTTTTTAATTAGAGATGAGAAGCCAGTCTTTTTATGTGTTTGATGTAATTCTTATAGTCACATCCGAGTCCTCGTTGGTTTGTGAACAGTATGGCAGTACAAACAATACAAAGCATTTGTTTTCAATTATAATTCAAGATTCAGATTGCAAATTATTTGCATTATAGCTCTTAGCATAGGCTAGATTTACAGCAAACACATTAAAATAATTAGCATTGTTCTTAAATATGAGTCAGTAAAATTGAAAGTGACAGTAAGTTGATGAAGGTAATAAAAAACCCTTAATCTGGTTGAGAGTGGCTGAGCAATAAAAAATACACCTTTGTAGAAAGCAAATGTTTCATGCCAGTAAGTCTGCAGAGAGAGTGCCCTGGGTGTATTCAGTTGGGGCAGGCACTGCCACTCCTGCACCTGTCCAGGTTAAGTCCAGGTTCAGTCTCAGCTGACCCAGTCTTTCTGTATTAACAGGTCTTCAGGAAAAATGATGGCATGGAGCTACTCAAAAGGCTCTATTCTTGCAAAGGCTTGGATCAATACCTGTTTTCAGAGAGCTTTGAGACACATGGTGAGCTACAGGGCAGAGAGGGAATAAAGCTGAGTTGTCAGCTACTTGAGGATAGGGAGACCTGTGATAGATGGCACCTGGCTGATGCGTTTTCTGGCTAGTTTTTCATCAATGTATGTCATATTCCTTTTAAAGAGATAGCCAAGAAAAGCAGCCCAAAAGAAGGAATTTCTTTCCTTTATTTTGGTGGACGCATGGGAGTTTTGGGATACTGTGTAAAGAACAGGGAGACCTTGGCTCATCCTTGGGAGCAAGTTCTGGGAAAACTTTCCCATGTGTTGCTGTTGGCAGGCAGGGAGCAAGAGGCACCACAGGGATGGAACTGGTGGGGCACTGGGTATGGTGAGTGCCCACAGAAAGCAGGAAGTTGACAAGCAGCCAAAGCACTGAAGTGGGGAAACTCCCCCAGACTTCTCTCAGGGACCTGGAAAGACACAGTTGCTGAAATAGAAAGGCTGTTGGCCAAGGCACAAGCCTGAAGAAAATAACATATCCTGCCAGTGGGCAAGGAGGATAGTGGTCTATCAACCCTTTAATTTCTATTGTCTGTCATTTTCAGTGGTTTTATTAAAAAAAAAAAAAGTAGAGTCTGTGTCTGGAATTTTTTTTTTTTTTTTTGGTGGATGTAAAGGGTTAATGAAGATTCACCTGAAAGGTGGGTTGAGGTCCTGTGTCAGGGCTGCACTAGTTAGGAGGGCCAGATATCCTTTACGCAATGATATGTCAGCATCTTTCTTCTTTAAGGGTAGGCTTTTATTTATATGAATGTTTATTTGCAGTCTTGCTGAACAGAAGCTTCACATAAAATATGCAAGGACAGGACTTCAGGTCTGTAAATAGCATTATGTGTAAAAGTCTGTTAATGACACTGTACAGAAGCTGCACTGTCTTATCCCGTTGTCTCACCTACATTGTCCTTTCTGGCTTCATGGATCTCCTCCTTCAAAGACAGCAGCATTTGAGGTTTTGAGCTGGTTCATTCTGCATAAAGTGAGAGTAGGGACAAGCGACAGCCACATCTTAATCTTAGCATGAAATAGAAAATTGAGGCAGAGCCTAGACATGCTTTTTGTCTGCTGGTTATTTTGCTTTAACACACACAGCAACAAACACAAAAAGTGTGCCAGTGTTTTTGCTTTTGAACTGGGCTGCATTGAAGATTACTTTCTTTGTTCCTTCTAGATTTCTGTGAGTCAAAAAAATACCCAAATGTCTCAATAGCCGACTGGTGTAAATACACACGGTTGATGTAATTCAATCGAACAGCTCAAGATCCAAACACCTGATAACAAGGAGAATTGTTGTGTGAGTCTTTCATATCCATGGAGATGCCAGAGGCTGATACTGTGTGCCATGAGCCAGGAAACAGTGTAGCTGCAAGGAAACGGACCCACAGAGACTGCGCTGGCTTATCTCACCTGTGCAGAGGTATGAGCACTTGAAGCAGATGAGTGTTTAGAGGTTTGAAAACTGTATGATCAAACCTAGAGCAGAAATCACTCATACTTTTCCCATGTTTTACACGTACCTAAAGAGTCTGTTAGGAGCTCTGCTCAGTTTCAGCGATAAGGAAGAATAACTATAGTTTTATGATCAACTAAAAATATTCATGAAGGAGTGTGGAGAAAACCAAGTAATTATAGTTACCAGGATGGGTTATTGCCGACGCTTAAACACTTCCTTCAACAGCTTAGAAACCCAATCTGTGGGATATGAACAGTTAATGAAAAACACAGACAGGAGCTGGGGGTGCATGAAAGACATGGTTTTGAGATCCATTTCAATGTATTTTTAGCAGTACAGAAAATAAAAATTGGTGAATTTTGAAGGTGATATTTACTCTTAAATTCTGCATCTTTTTTTTGCTGCATGATGTTACCATAACCCCTAGGTGGTATTCAAACTTTATAAATCAGATTTGTCTGTTATTTATTCTATTTGTCATGCATTTGATGTGTAGTGCAATTTTCAGAGATTAAAATGATATATCCCTAATTCTTGGATGCTCTTTGATCATGTTTATTCCTTTGCTCCTTTAAACATTGCTGAATAATTGTATATGCATTCACTAGCTGACAAGTACATTCCCTGTTTGATGGGCTAATTATGGAAACATACTAGTCTCTTCATAGTTAAGTTTGTAACTAGCTTTGAGCTGTAAGGCCAGTTTTGATGTGTCGTCTAACTATACCCGAATAAATCCCTGGAACAGAAACTTAAGATATGTGGAATAGTTGGAGAAAATTTTGTGAAGTTTTGTGGCTAACTGTTGCAACAGACATAATTTAATATTTTACTGCTAGAAAATAGTTTTCTACCTTGTTGACCTCTCAAATACTGCTTATTTCTGTGCTGGGAAAGTATGACACATTAATGTTGTTACTACTGGATAGGTTTAGCTGGTTCTAAATGAATTTGGGAGAGCCTGTTAAATCTATCAATCATGGGGAGGGGAATTTCAGCATTTCACTAGCAATCTTTGGAGGATTTTGTACAAGTTTCTGCAAGACTCCAAGAATAGCAAGCACCCAGACTCCACAGGGTGGGTTATTCTCCCGCATGACCTACCTGTCCTTGTATAGAGTTATACTTCCCAGCTCTGTGGAACAGAAGAGCTAAATAAACCTTCCAGAAATGAGTTCAGAACAGCAGGGTCACAGAAAAACCTTCAATATCCTCTGAAATTCCAGAAGAAATGTATTATTAAGGAGCTGCTATGTGAGCAGAGCCAGCCCTGAGTCTGTACCTGGTTAAGAGACATGCTGCTTGGCTAAATGGGGATGCTATAGCTGTATTTAACAGCCCTGGAGTTAAACTAGCTAATGTTTCTGGCAAAATTGGATTTCACGTGGGAATAATAAGTTCTAATTTGGTATATAGTAACAGCCATACATCCTCTTATCCATCACAAAGGACTCTACTGGGACAGAAGACACAGTGAGACGGGAACCAGTTAAGGTGCAGAAACACATTCCTTGTCCTGCTACATATATATATATTTATATATGCCCAGGATTCACCTGCTGCTGTCTTACTGGGATGAAAAGCCCTTTGGGCCCTTCCAGCCTTCTAACATAGCAGAGCTGCCCAAGATTTCAGGAATGCTCACTTAAACACCAACAAAACCAGACCAGTAGAATGTAGTAAAAAAAACCCCAAACTACATGGAGCAGTTTGTTGGTATGGGAAAAATCCATCCCATCCCTCATACCTGGCAATCAGCCTTTCCATCTGCAATGCAAGAAAGCCAGCAATTAGATGCAGGGAGAGGCTGAAGCAGGCAATTGTAGGCAGCAAACCTTCTGAGGATAGGGCTCCTGTCAGGAAACTCACTGAAGGGGAACCAGTAACTGGCCCAATTACAGGGAAAGCTGTTTCTAGGAACTTTCATCTCAGCCTAACATTGTAATTCTGGTACTGTGCGAGGCTCCACTTCCCCTTGAAATCTGTGTTGCTCTATGCCTGGTGAAGGGATCATCTGTATTTTGTGTTAATATACTTACACTAATGCAACCTAACTATGTATACACTAGCATATACACATGTGGTAAATGTATGTGTTTATATGCATACGTGTTCAGAATAGTGAGCTAGATAGATAGATATAGATTAGATATAGATATAGATTATAGGTATGGATATGGACATGTAAGTTCTGTATAAGAACTTTTCATTCTGTAAGGAGTAAAGCTGTGCTTGTATACACATACGCATATATTCTGATTGTATTCACCCATTTCACCAGGGTGAGGGCTATACTAGAAATTTTGGCTTGTATTTTGCACTTGCCACAATGGTATTTTACTTTTCACAGTATTTCCATTTTGACAGAAGGTGAAGCAGAGACAGTGACAATAATGAAGAAAAAACCCCCTCCATTCACTGATAGAGCTCCTGCTTGAAGACCTGGCTTAGGAAGTTTTAGTAAGTAAAGAACTCTTTTGTCAGCATAAGCTCTATTTATACTGGAAAGGCTTAGTGGAATAAAACAACAAGCCATACATGTTTTGGAAACCTCACCAGGGTTGCACCACTTCTGATAGTGTAGCTTTTCTGAGCATGGAAAACCCCAGTGTGGTATGCTTTCATGCCCCTGGACAGGCAGGTTTAACGAAAAGGAGGCATGTATGGGTCTGTTGGTTTGGCATTGAATAAACACATACCTAATTATTCTTATTATAGTTTTCCTCCTACTTTTGATGATTTTTGTGTCATATTACATGGTTTATTCCACATTCTAACTGATTTCTACTACCCTGTTTGCAAATCCCACTGTTCTTTTTCTATGAGACCAAATATGAAAAAAAAAATTAAATGTCAGCTTTCCAAGTTGCAATGTCATTCTGACACAATGTTCATTAATACAGGGTGTGGTGATGTGGTAAGAGCTATTAATTCAATTTCTTTCTCATTGTCTTCTTTTTGTTTCCCAGGGAAGCTCAGTATGTTTCATCTTCTGAAAGTCTAATAAGTATTTTGAACAGGTTAGAACTATAAATCTAGTATTGCTAAATCCTACAGAAAAAAAATTGCTCATGAAATATATTGATTACAACTGATAATGATTTTTCCACCCTCTCTTCACTGGAGGCAAATAAATAACCATGGAAGTACAATGGCATTGTCATGGCTGGAGGTTTTGCTTTAGTACATTATAGAAGTCTGTGAATACCCATAGCAATAAGCCTTATTTTTCCGTGTTCACACATAATGTTCATTGTCTGTGCTTCTAAGTTCTTACTGAATTTGATAGTGAATGCTAGTGATTAACAATTACATGTCCTCAGAATTCCTGATTTGTTTCCTCTGTCAGGACTGTGAGTCTATTAAGAAGTGATTAGGGAGGATCTCCTTCAAGTCTCCTTCACATCAGGATTCTCCCTTTTTTGGTTCAGTTAACTTGAGGTGGGAGTTGCCTGTGGTATTTTCTACATTTCACCTTCCGAGGTTATGGGCACTATTCATATGCCGGATCTCCCTCTGAGATGAATAAGTACGACTTTTATGAATTTTTCTTCACTTGTAGAATTTAATTTATATGAATAATTAGAGAGAGATGAGTTAAAACTACTATTTAAAGAGGTAGCATCCTTTTGTTAGCTTATTGTCCAAATTTGGAATCCAGTTGTTTTAAAAAGGATCTGGGCTCTTCTCCATAGGGATTTTCCTCTTTGTAGTTTTGCCTTGATCTAAATCAGCCTGTTGTAAAGTAGAGTTTGGAATGGAGTTTACCAAAGAAAAACTATTATCTAGAGAACTAAAAGGACTTTCAGTTTTCCCTTGGAAATGTTGGCTTCTTTTTCTGATGTGGTCAGGGTTTGCTACCAGATTTATGACAATGTTGTTTAATTCATACATCAAAATAAATAAATTAAGTGCTTAACTTCATTTAGTTCTTTGTGCCGTTTCCTGTGCTGTTAGGCCTTTAATGAGCCCAGCTGCTCTGTAGAATTGCTGAGGGTGGAAGTTGGCCTGGGAGGGGAAGGAACAGCTTCTCTTTGAAGTGCTGTCATGGCAGGATCACTAAAGCAAAGCTTCGAAGGGGAAATTCCTGTTTCCCTTCCTATTCTACTTCAGTGGTCTTGACGGCAGCAGTTAAATAAGGAGCAGCACTAAGGTTTTCATACTTAGATTCTCAGCGATTTGATGTCAAGCTTCCAATGGGAACTGAGAGGGAGAGAGAGAGAGAAATAAAAGGAAAGAAAGGGAAAGAAAGGGAAATAAAAAGGGGAAAAATGGAAGGAAGAGAAAGGTGTTTACAAATGCTCTGTACAGCCACTCATTCCAGAACAGCACCCACCAGCACTCTCTGTGTCCATCCAACACTCAGTACTGGATCTGGGAATGCTAAGGTTACCTGTATTTGCCAAGATTTGTTTTTCTAACAACTGGTCTTAGATCATGAGGGGAGAAGGAGCACAACTTTAACTGTGAGGGGTAAGGGAGGAGGAAGGTAACACCTCATGGTAAGTGGTGCCTCACTGACATTCAGTGAGGCTGCAGAGTTTTTCATAGGCGTTCGAAAGTCGGGTGTTAAATCCAAATGAATTCAGTTACAGCAATTCTCTAATCTTTCCCTAGTAATGTATTTGCTGAAAAAATGTGGTCAAAGTCATTGGCAGTCTTGTATTTGCTGAGTGCAATTAGCTACTCTGTGTTTGTATGTACATGTGTGTGTACATGTCTGAATGAAACCATATGACAGAGTAAGACAACGGATTACTCCCCTTTGTCCCCCACCTCCTTCAAATTTGGAAATGCCCTGCAAGTCACCAGCATCCAGCACTATGCATGCGATGGCCAAAAATTTTGTCCTCCTAAAGATTAGTTTCAAAGAGTCCCCTTCTTTAACTGTCCTATGCATTTATTTTAGGGTGGCTTACCCTATGAATATACTTTTCTTCCTTATAGTTAATGAGAAGATGCTTGATATCCACTTCAGGAGAGAAATTTAAATTTTAGATAGCTAAAGTTAGTTGAGATAAATCCCTTTAACAGTACCAAGCCTGAAGAGGCAAAGCTGCAATGTTGAATTAGCTGTTCTCAGCAAAGTACCTTCAGAAGGTTCCTTCTTACATTTCAGGACAGAAAAAACTATCTTACTGTTGTGGAGTAAATGAAGGAAAATAAAGATGAAAATGAGACAGTAGTAATAGTGTTACGTGTCTGCTGAGGAATCTTAGAAAAGTCTTCCTTCTTTTTCCTGAAGACAGTCATCATCTTGGGTACCTGCAAAGCAGGTACTAAGCAATAACAGTGTCTTACTACAGGAAAGCTTTTTTTAAATTTTAAACTTTAAAATTTATTTTTTTAATGCAATCTAAAACTCTCTCACAGCTGTAGAGCAGAGCGCATTTGTTCTTATAAGGTCTTTAAAATATCTTCTGTACTTGGACTGTGTGCCTCTTTAAAATACTTAGGACTAAATCAACTACTGGATTTAACAATATTAATTGATTTTTTTTTTTTGTCTCAGGAACAATGTTTCAGGGAAATATGGGGTGTTTTGTACCTCTCTGTGCACATTTTGTGGCCAGGTATCTAGAAGGATGTAGGCAGTTAAATTGGCCATGACCCTGCTCTTTGGAGAGACCTAGAACTCTGATGAATCTCATCCTCTCTCTTGGACACATTATAACTTGGATTGCATTTTAGTTTTACAGTTTATGACATGGGTAAGGGACCTGTTCTGTAGCCTCTTGAGTGTGGTGGTTTTGAAGTAGGTGCTCAGTAGACTTCCTTGAATCCAGTAACTGCTGCTCACAGCTGTGGGCGCTTAATGTTAGTGACCTACCTTGTCCCTTTTAGTCCTGTGTTCTTAAAAACAGCTGCATTAGCACTACTGAACTGACGCCTCTTTCCTGATACATATATTGGTTATATTTAAATACATACTAAATGTGGGTTGCTTTGCAGTTGTTGCAGTAGTCCTCTGTATATGAAAGAGGACTTAGTTTAAATAGCAGTGTTCAACAGTGTCATGAATGTTTTTTGTCTGCTTGTATTCCGTAAAACTATGGGGTAGCACAGGCAATTCTTCTGTTCTATTCTTACCTCTGTAATAGTCAGACAAGTCCTTGGAGTGCTTGGTTACATAGCCAAGATGGTTAGATAATGTAAGATAATTTGTATTACTTCAAATAAAACACACTTCTTGTGTGCTTGACTTTGCAAAGCTAGGAGATCTAAAATGCTTTTTTTGTCTTGAGAATTTATGCATCAAATTTGTTTATCAGTAAAGTCTTTTTTTTTTTTAAAGGGCAACTGTATTAGAGATATCAAATTGCTCCCAACGGAATATTGTTTTCTGATACTTCTTAGGGACTTCTGTCTTCTAATGGAAAGACCTAAAGGCATTCTGAAAGCTCAAAGGAGTGAATGGAAACTCTTTTCCTTTGATTTTTACACATCTGTAGTATCAAAAACTACTCAACTCATTCTTTATTCATCTAGGTTTGCCCAAGAATCATAAAAGATACCTTAAATGTGTTCTTTGACCTGAATTACAATACAGATAATACTCTGAAATATAATATGCTTCACCACACAGCAACCAGGTAACATCAATTTACATCACTGCTTTTGCTAAACATGAGAGTTCTGTATCCTTTTTTTTTTTTGCATTTAACTCTGCTTCTCCAGAAAGAGTTAATCTGTTATTTTTGCATTCTCATGTGACTCATACAGATTTTGAAAAATTTAATTGAGAGTTTTGTCCTGATTCTATTTGCTTGGTGATATTTTTAAGGGAAGGGTAAAAACTAATATTTATTTTCTCCCTCAGAACTTCAGACAGCAGAGTAAAGAAGGTGATAACTACCTCATAAATCTTTTCATTTTTTGGGGAGGGGATGAATCAAAGCAGTCATCATGGGTTAGATATTACCTCCTTGGACTTTTGGTTTTACACATATCTGTTTCTACAGTAGCCTACCAAAAAAAAGAAAAGAAAAGTAAAAATAAAGCTAAAGGGTGCATGTCAGGCTCTCCCTTCATTTTACTTTTCCTCTTTTTCTTCTAGCAGTGTTTCTTATCTCTTCTCTGTTTTATTTTATAAGCTGTTCAAATTCTCCGTTTATATGGTCTTTGGTCTTGGCCTCACAGATTTGTTGTCATCCATAGATTCTCATCATCTTCTTGAATTCTCCATGTGGCTTCTACTAGCCATTTCTATTTTTTCCATCCTCCTCATTCTACTGGAGAAGTAACAGTTCCTGGAATCAACTACCTGTACAACTGTCTCAGCAAACACTTATCTCCCTTCTCTATATATAAACCTGTTGAATGCCCCATTTGCAGCTGCTGTGTTAATCTCAGTTCCTCTACTTGCATTATCTCTCTTTTATGTTCAGTGGCATTGTTTACACCTACAATTGTAACTTTTGTTCATCTCTACTTTTTCTGACCATCTTCATAGGCTTAACTTTTAAGTTGGTTCCACTCCCCTGGTTGTCTTTGCTGTTTCAATCACTGTTAAACACATCCTCAATTACAACTTCAGCGTTCTGGCCTTTCTTGATCCTTTTAACAGTTAGTGCATTATTTGCTTATGCTGAGTCACATCCTCGACTTTGCTATCTAAACCATGTTCAGGTCTAAAGATCTTCTCTTTCCTCTCAAAAAAAATATATATCTATCAATCTCTTTCCATCTGGAGATAAAATTCTTCCTTTAAAACAAGAACAAATTCTCTTTGGTGTCTACACAGTTTCAATCCATGTCATTAGATAACCATTAGCACAGTGTGCTGTGCATGTGTTGCATCTTCAGTTGCTGGTTTTAGCTGCAAGATTAATGATTAACTGTTCTAAAACACTTTTCTTTCATGTTTTTATGTAATTGCTTTTAAACCTATTTTGTTTTAATGTGGTTTTGTTTTGATGTGGCTTCTAAAACATACGAGTTTCATAATTTAGTTGTGTGTTGTGTGGAAGAATACTTGTTTTTTGTATTGTTTTTTCTACTGTTGTCTAAAAATTAAAATATGGCCCAACACTTCAACACTGTGATTAAGCTTAGAAAGAAAAAGCAACACCTACTATGAAATTACGAAGGGCACATTTGGTTAAAAGTTTAGCAACAATTTTGTGTTGTTCTGGTTCTTAAGATTCTCTAACAGAATATCGTAAATAATATTTCTAGTTAAAAATCAGATGAAGACGACAATTTACGGTCAAGTTAAAAACTTCTAAATATAGGCCTGACAGAGCATTAACTGCTTCGGGAGCTGATATTTTATACCAGTTATCCACTGATTATCTTTAGCCATCACACAATGACAATTAGATAAAGCTAGTAGAAACTGAAAGTCTTTGGTAATCTCCCTGGAGATATGTCAATGAGGGCTAGAAACAGATGAATGTTTATAAAGATTATTAATAAAAAATTATTTAAAGAGGGAAAAAGAAGGACTATAAGTAAACCTATCAAGAAGGAAGACACTGGTAATGAAAACACTTGTTTGGATTTAAAAAAAAATATGCTTTTAGGTTTTATTTGTTTGGTTGTGTTATTAAACAGAGGTATGTTCTTGCATCCTTGTACTTCAGCAGCAAGTGGATTCATTATGATCATTAGTTTCCTGTGGTAGTGTTACATCAGGTACATTTTCATCAGTACTGCTGCTAGTGTTATCAGCTAATGTGAAGCCTAAGATAAGCAGAAAATTATTTCCTTGTATAGTCAATATGAATCTTAATATCAGTGAAGACGAAGAGCCAAATATCAAGACGGCCTAAGAACCTACACTTCGAGTTGATTCACCCTTTTCAGACCCTGTCAGGATCTGGGTATAGTAATAATGTCACTACATTGCTCCTTAGATCTGACTGCAGTGTGTTAGCAGTCTTCATTCATCAACGGTTTTTATTTATTTGTTTGTTTGTTTGTTTGTTTATAGTTTAACCTTTTTAGTCCTTTCAGTTCATTACTGAGTCAGAAACATCACTGTCTAGTATATTTCCTCACTGTTTTCTATCTCTTCAACTTGCATGTAAAGAAATAGTTACTGATTCACTATAATCGCTGACATTTCCTCTGCTTTCATTTGTTTCTGTACCGCTAACTGTTTCTCAGTTTCATTATTATCAAACAGCTCTTCAGTGATAGACTGCTGTTCCTCATCTTCATATTGATAATTTTATTTTCACATGCATCATCCTGATTTTCAACATCTTCAGTGCAGTCCTCAGAAGATGAGTAATTTGCAATAGACAGATTTTCATTACTGGAGTCATCTTTAGAGTCAGAATGTGTTGGTCTATTCTCAGGGATATTGTTTGCTCCTCTGTTCCTTTCATTATCTCTTAGAAGAGATGTGCCTGATGTACTTGCTTGGTCATTATCCAGATAATTAAAATCAAATGTACTTATTTTGTAGATTAAACAAGAACATTTTTTATTATAATTGTTTGTGTTTGAAACTTTAAAAACATCTTAGTACAAATGTTGAACTTAATTTCACTGCCTATTTAAACATTTAATGTGAGAAATATTTTCATTCAATAGGTAAAACAATGTTAATTTTTAATAGGTTTGCTTCATGTAAATATATATGTTGACATAGCATAATTTTGTAAATAGTGGAGGAGGAAGACAGATAAAAGTAGAGGTTCTGGTAGCTTCTGTGTAAAGGTTGTCATTTGCATATGTTACAGCAATCACTGGTGAAGGCCAGAAATCATAGAAGGTAAGAAAGGTCAGTGTGGCTGCAAGCTGTATGTGGGTAACATTTCTAGCCAGTAGAAGGCATAGAGGAAAGGGCATATATGTTATAAACCAGAGTTTTCAGAGTCTGAGACTGTCCCAGCCAACTTGACCAGCCTAAGCCTGTAATGTTGACTCCCTCCACAGTCCACGGAGAAAAGTTCCCGGGGCAATGTCTCTCCACATGTTGTAGGTATCTGAGCCAAAGATGAAATTTTCTCTGCGGCTATTTCTCTCTGTACACTGATAATTGATTACGTTATGAAAAGGAGGTATTTGCCACCACCCTCTGGGTGCAGCCTGTCAGCCAGTTCCCACCCACCACACAGACCACTTGTCTAGACCCTCACGCAGCAGTTTCTGCAGGAGGAGGCTGTGGGAAATCATATTGAAAACCTTGGACAAATCCAGATAGACAATGTTCACTGTTCATCCCAAATCAACACATCAGGTTACTCTTTCATAGAAGGTTATCTGATTTGTTGAGCATGATTTGCCCTTGGTGAATCCATCCCAGCTTTTCTCAATTACGTGCTTCACTTGACTTGTGATAGCCCCCAAGAGGATTTGTTCCATAACATTCCTAAGGACTGAAATAAGACTATACTGTAAGTTCCTAGATCCTCCTTTAAGCCCTTCTTGTAAATGGAGGTGACCTTAGTCTTCTTCCAATTCTCCTCCACAACTTTTCAAATATTATGGAAAGTGTCCTCACAATGACATCAGCCAGCTCTCTTAACACTTTTGGGTGGACAACATCAGGGCCAATCAATTTGTAGGGGTAAAGCTCTTGGGACAGTTCACAAACCAACTCTTCCTTCATTGACGGTGCATTTGTGGTTGCATCAACCTGAGTTTCTGTCCTAAAAGCTGGGGACACAACAGTGCTGTTAAAGACAGAGGTGAAGAAATTGTTGAGAACCTTTGTCTTTTCAGCATTATTGGTGACTAATTCTCCTCTCCTGTTTTGTTTTTTTTGTGTGTTGTTTTTGTAGGCATTTCAAAATCTGTGGAAGTAGATTTGACCTATGGAATTTTATTATGCATATCCGTAACACTGTTATGAAATTTGAATCAGTGTGTTCTGTAGTACTTAATTCCCATCAATGTCAGCTTCCCTAAAATCACTGTGCTTGTATTTCCTTGTACACATTGTGTCTTCCTGACTTAATATTTCTAATATTGTTTGTACAAGATGTTCTGTAGATGCAGCCTTATGGTGCTAATCATGCTTGGTTCATTCCCTTGAACTTGATCCAGAATAACCTCATTTTGCATTAGGGTTATCCTCTTCGAAGAGTCCTTATATCTGATGAAGGGATTTAGAGTCTCAAAGAGTGTGATCTAGTTAAGGCCAACCTTCATATTTTTACATAAAGTAGCGTGGGAACTAAAACACTGTAAAGTTTCAGTTAAGGGAAGGGACTTAGTAGACGGCAATAAGTTTTGCCACCATTGTCCTATTATTTTGCTTTTGGACATCCTAACAATTTTTCATCTTCTTTTTGTTCACCAAATTTCTTTTGTGCATATTTTTAGGCTTTCATTAAAAAAAACAACAACAAAATCCAACCAAAGAAAAACCAACAAAAAACCAGCAGCTTTAGAACTCTCTACTTGGAGTTAAAACAGGACAAAAGATTATCCTGTGACCTTTAATGTTCATTACCATCCTGATTTGCTTGCTAGGAAATACATTTACCACAGATTGTGAAAACAAATTCTCCATCTTTGAGGTTCCAATATATATTTTGAAGGAGAATGGTCATTTCTGTATAGAGGTAACAAGTTTTGAGGCAGATTTCTGGGCCTCTCTTGAGTTTTGTACATAGGCTGAAAAACAAATACTTAAATTTTTCCTTCTCTATTTTTCTGTCTAAAAAATCTGTAATATCTGATTCTTTGTGGGTTGTATATAAATGTAAAGATGGTGTCACTGAGAGTGATAATATAAAGGAATCACGCTCATGGAATTGTCAGTGCCTGAGAATTACCAGCAGACATTTTGTTTTTGCTGTATTATCTTTAATAATACAACAAATGTCCTTTTCTGAAAATAATGTAGAATTCAGGAAAAGAAGGAGACGTTATCTTTCAAAATATGCATAATTTGAACAAAATAATTTTTATGTTTCAAATTTTTGGAATAAGAATTTGTTACTATTAAAAAAATAAAAAAGAAATTTTAAAAAAAGAGATTCAGGAGGATAAAAAATTGGAGACTGAGCCAGCTGAGTGAAAATAATTTGCACAGTTCTAGTTACAAGTCAAAACTCATATGAATCCAATCTCATAGTAACTCGGAATTGTTTTCACATTAAAGTTGATCAAAGACATCTGAAGGTCAGTTTTTTCCAATCTGGACAGTATATATGTCTCCAAACTCTGTTGGCATTGTCATGCCAATCTGGTCAACCAATCTGGTAAAGGGCTAAGAGAATACAAAGGCTTAGCTTTCAGCTTGGCTTGAGAAGTTGTTCTAGAGAAAGCCAGAGACATTTTGGCAGGCTAATGCAACTAAGACAAACAAGAATCAGCTCCCTAGTAGCATTTAAAACATCCCAAAAGGCTAAAATACTTTGGCATATTCTTCATTCTCTGCCTCTAAGGAAGAGTGACTATAGCCAAAATAGTACTGGAAAATGCTTCCTTGCAGATATTCCTATGTGTTATCCTTGAGACCCACCCTTGTTAGAGTCTGGAAGGAGCCAGAGTATTTGGTAACAGACAGTATGGAAACTCATGGGAAAAATTTTGAGCTTTTGTATTGGCCCCATTTTGTTCAGTAGCGGAGTAAACTCACGTTCTCTGGGTCAAAGCTGAATCTTGAAGGTGGACAGCATTTCTGTCTTCAGCTTTTTCACTGGTTGGATACCCAAAGGAAATTTTTGCAAAATACTGGGACATGTTCTCAGGAAAGATTTTGGGCTCCAAACAGTCAATGCTTGCAGACTTCACAGAAAAATCACAGAATACTCTGAGCTGGAAGGGACTCACAAGGATCATCAAGTCCAGCCCATAGTCCTGCAAAGGACCGTCCCCACCATGTGCCTGAGAGGATCATCCAAGCTCTTCTTGAACTCTGTCAGACTTGGTGCTGTGACCACTTCCCTGGGGATCCTGTTCCAGGACACAGCCACCCTCTGGGTGAAGAACCTTTTCCTAATATCCAACCTAGACCTTGCCTGACACAACTTCAGGCCATTCCCTCAGGTCCTGTCACTGGTCACCACAGAGAAAAGATCAGTGCCTGGTCCTCCTCTTCCCCTCATGAGGAAGTTGTAGACTGCAGTGAGGTCTCCCCTCAGTCTCCTCTTCTCCAGGCTGAGCAGACCAAGTGACCTCAGCCACTCATTTGAATTCCCCTCCAGACTCTTCACCATCTTTGTTGCCCTTATTTGGATGCTCTCTAATAGCTTCATATCTTTCTGATATTGCCCAAAACTGCACACGATATTAAAGGTGAGGTCACACCAGTGCAGGGCAGAGTGGGACAATCCCCTCCCTTGACTGGCTGGCGATGCTTTGCCTGATACCCCCTAGGACACGGTTGGCCCTCCTGGCTGCCAGGGCACTGCTGACTCATATTCAACTTGCCATCGACCAGGACCCCAAGGTCCGTTTCCACAGTGCTGCTTTCCAACATCTCATTCCCCAGTCTATAGGCTTTGGAAAAAAGCAGAACTTGAGTCTCACCCTCATACTTAGTATTTATTATTGTTTTGGGTACTAGAGATATAGTTATAGGTAGGATTCTGGATGTCTGAAGGGAGAAGGTGCAAAGCAGGAGGAATTTTGTCCTATGTGGTACTGCAAAAATTTTATCAGCTTGCTATTTCTTATTTTAGTGCTGGAGCCCACAGTTACCTGATCAAGAAGGAAATTCCCTATTCAGAAAATGACATCAGAGTGGGATTGTAGGGCGTGGGCTTGGAGAGGGGGTTGAAAGAGGTTGCTTGTTTTAATGAATATTCCTTCCTCATTGTTCTGCTGCTGCCTTTGCTAAAGTAATACATCTTCATGACTGGTCCAGCATTTGGGAGTGCCTGGCTAAAGGCACTACAAGTGCAAGATATTCCTTGCAGATGACTTTGTGCATCTCCTTCATTATCCTGTGAATCCATACCTAACTTGGGAAGGGAGCTGCTTTTTATGTGATTGGTGAGATGATTGATTTTCACCTGTGTTTGAAAATGTCATATATTTTTGGGAAATGAAAAATAAAATACTTTCATGATGGTCTGCTGTAAAACATTGCAGCTATTTGCCATGATGTTGACTTTCAATAACTGAAAATTAAAGGTCTACTGAAATAATTTTGCTCCCCAGTGATTTAGAGAGACCCAGTCTCACCATAATTTAGGCTCGACTTTTCATCCCTGCATAGTTCCATGATTTGCAAGCTGTTTCTGGCAGCCATCGCTGTCAAGCTAATTATATTTCTTCTTTTTCTCCTAACTTTCTGGCCCTTTTCCCTCATAATTAACTTCTTCATCTGATTTACATCTATTTAGGTCTACCTTTTTAGGGGATATAAACTCCTGAATGAAAATACCATGCTAAGAGTACTTTATTAACCCATTCCCTTGCCTGACATGATTGTATTTTTCATATTCAAAATTCAAATGGAAAATTCCTGTTCTCACAGATGTTCCATTTTGTTTCATTTCCTTAGAATATGAAAAGTAAAGCTAAGGATTTGCATCCTCAAATTTCAGGGTAAACTGCATGTTAATAGAACTTCAAAATGCAATTAACTTTGTTCATAAGTTAGTTGCAAAATGCTCTTAGTTTTTAGGCAAAAATGAGGAAAACAGTAAGTTAATGTTGCAGCTTTGATCAAAGTGGTTGGGAAACTGCAGTTAACTTTAATGTTGTTAAATCTCTTTGTAACAAGGAAGTAGCCTGATGCACCTGTTAGAAATAACTGATGTACTCTATTTGCTGCTCTCTCTTCTGTCTCTTGTGTAATACCTAGGGCTACCCATATCTTCATGGGATTTTGTGTTTCAAAGTAGTAAAAAGAAAACAAATCAATCTAGGTTAAAATCAATGTTAAATCTGATGGGGAAGGGACAACTCAGTCCTTTGGGGTTGTTTTACTTCCTGGGCCTATAGAAAGGCCCTACATTTACATACAGTTGTATGCTTTTTCCCTTTGAGACCTTCAGTAAATTTCTGGATCCAAATCCACTGCTCTACACTGAACCAAGTCATTTTTTAGTGTGATAAGTGGGTTCACGTTCAAGCATTTATATTGCCTGAGGCCAGTTGATTCCTGAGGTTCTCAAGGGCCTGCTTATGCTCTGTTACAAATCCTGATTGAGAAGGAATGTTTCTATCATTATCTTTGATATGTCAGAACTTTTATTTTCATTACAACCTGCAGATGCTCATATCCATTGAAAGAATGTGACCTAATCAACTGTGAGATAAATCTGATAATTCTACTTCAGATGGTGCTCTTGAACAAAGCTTATCTCAGAGAAATCCCATGTCTGTAGAGTCTGTTTTGGCACCAAACTCAGTGGAAACTGCTGCTCAACAGTATGATAATATGATAATAGGGCACAATGCTACTCTGCTGAGATGGAGACCTTTGAGCCCGTTCCTCAGTGTCAAATACAATCTCAATCAGCACCATTTGGTATCTTACAGCTTTCATTAACAGTCCTACAAATTTAACAAGTATGATGGTTTATCAAGATACAAAGCTGGATTGAGAGACAGAAGCTTTAATTTGTTTTCCATCCCTTGGAGATGTTAGCATGTGTGTTCTGTAATCTGAAAATAGGATGCTT
Source organism: Neopelma chrysocephalum (assembly GCF_003984885.1). Lineage (NCBI taxonomy): Eukaryota > Metazoa > Chordata > Aves > Passeriformes > Pipridae > Neopelma > Neopelma chrysocephalum. The sequence goes on along the minus strand of NW_020897694.1, from coordinate 14,106,549 downwards.
ATAATCTCATAGACAATGCATGAAATAAAACTTCAACTTGTTCTCATAGAGGTGAAAATGCTGTGTTCTGTCCCCATTATCTGAATTACTATAAACCACTGCCATGAGCCATGTCCTAGTTTTGCTAGGTGCTGGATAAAATCAGAACAAAAAGTTGGTGATGGATATATCAGGTTCTGAAACAAAACTGAAAAACCACAGCAGATTGATATAGACAGATGAGGGAGTAGAAGGAAACTATAAGTCAGTGTGATGAGAAGTTGCCAGCACTACCAACCTAACTGCTGCCAGGTCTTTCATAGGTCTTGCATCAAATGGATTTGAAGATGGATGTTTATGGAGAGCTGCCAAGCATGAAGGTTAGCACGAAAGAAAGTGTTTGAGGATGCAACAGTTGAATGATGGGCATGGGCACTGTTCACTGGCTAGTGCTGGGAGCTGACACTCTGAAACACAGAGGGAAAAAATAGTGGGGTGGCTAGATCATGAAGGGCCTGGGTAGTAAATGATGTTGTTAGGGGAAGAATTTCTAAAAAAGAGGTGATATGGTCTAAACAACAGCCTAGATAAATGAGAGGCTTGCATTTCCCATGAAATGTTGCCATAACCAAAGAACAAGAGGATGAAACTCTGGGCAAAATTTCCTAATTGTTTGAATATGTAAGAAAGGCCAAGTCATTAAGAAGATATACATAGAAAATCTACAAAATTTAAGTATAACTTCTACCAGAGCATGATATTTGGGATCTAGGCTAAGCTACTGCCCATAGACACTGAAAAGGAATAGCAAAGAAAGAATAAGAATGTATTGGCTCTGCTGAATGGGCTTAGAAACCTAGAAACTGGTGTTGAAAAGAGGAAAATCAGTTTTACTGGCCAGATGTGCTGGCTGTGACTTAACTGCATACACCTCATCATGGAATTTGCATTTGTGTCCGAGATTTTCTTGAAGTTAGGGGAGCAAGGACCCTAACCATTCTACACCCTCAAAGTTAGAGGCTGAATGAGAGACTCTAGAGAAAAAAAAACCAAAACCATAACAAACAGAAAGACTACCAAAGAATTAAAAGGACTAGGATAGCACACTGTCTGGATGATCAAAGGAAGACTTGATTTGAAGATGTTTGACAAGTAAACAAAGGTTGAATATGAACTTCACCAGTGAGGAAACTGAAGCCACAGGGAAAGAAGTTTCAGCAGAGGGCAATTCTAGAGATCTAACATGGATTTGAAAGAAAATTCTCAATACTGACTGTAAACACTCTTTAGTGAGGTTAGAGATGAAGAGGAAGAGCCATGCCTAGCAGAGATGAGTGGGAGGCAGAGGATGTGAGAAGTTTCAGCACTGATGACTGCACATTACAGAAGTTCAATGTAATTATTAAATGTGGTCATGTTTGGATAGCAACACACAGTAATTCTTGTCACAGCAGGTTATAACTAGTTTTGCTTTGTTCAGGCCCTGTTCCTACAGCAATCCCAAGTGAAATTCGTTTGTCTAAGATGTATATGATGTTAAGTAAAATGGGTTTTCTAAACCAAATACTGAAATATTGGAATGTGCTAGCAATTCAGTAATAGTACATTATCCTTTCTCTTTATAGTTTCACTATAATTTTTTTTCAGAACTTTATTGAGAAAATTAGGCTTAGTGGGATAATTTGTTCTAGTCTTATTTATATTTCACAATAGATACACTTAAAATTCTTCTTTTCTTAAAACAACTTAAAAATAAAATCTGAAAACTGCTAAACCCCAAGAAACTCTTTTTCTCTTGCATAAAAATTCAAGAAGCCAACTTAAAAAAAACCCACTATACTGAAGTTACACAATTAGCAGCTTTCAACTTGACGTATTTCATACATGAAAATGTTTCCTTGAATTTTTTTTTTTTAACATTTTATATAACAAGTTAAAAATAAACCTTCATGGTGATTTAGTAGCATGAACTGAGATTAAAACTTCAAAGACAATTGTAAATATGCTGCAGTTACTGAGCATGTGACTCTTTGAAAACATCAGTCTAGAATATCAGAGTTAAATGTCAGAGCTCTGTATTTACCCCAAATGGTATAGTTGGCCCATGTTCAATGACACTAAGGGAACAATGCTTCATTGTATCATTTTAAATATATTTTCCTTGTGTTTTTTTCCCCTCTCCATTAAACAGACCTATTACTGTATGGTTAACATGAAATGCACAACAAACTAAATCTCCCACATTCTTTCTGGGAACAAAATAATGAACTAAGAAGTTGAGGCAGTGTTCAAGATAAGGGATTTGCTTGTTGAATAACTGGCTTGATAAACTACTGCTGAATACACATTTCCAGGAAAACCTAAGAATGCTAAATATGCTAAATATAAATTAAAACAAAATCTATATATGTTTGTTTTCCAATTTGCTTTTGAATATTCAGGAATGGAATACATGAGTGCATACTTTATTATCTACAGGATTTCTTTTTTTTTTCCTTTATTATGATCCTGGATTGCTACTTTTTATCTGGGAACACTGAGTGAAGTTTCTACAGTGATCACAGACGAGAAATAGATGTGGCAATGTTTCCCCAAAATCAGCTCTTGGGAGATCAAATTTATGTGTATTACTGCCTGTTATGCTAAGGATTTCTGTCTCCTTTGTAACATCCAAGTTTATCATGCATAGGAGTTGCAGGGTAAGGATAAAAGCTGAGGAACCTTCTTTCCCTTCCTCCTTTTGAAGGAATTTCCTAATCTTTTCTTGGCACCTAAATATTGTTTATTTTCTTTCCATTTGCCATTCGATCCCACAAATTCCTCCACAGAGTTCTGTTTTAGCAGAAGGTGATTTAAGATCTTGACATTTCCACTTTATTCAGCCAAAGGAACCCAACTGCAGATGTTCGGAGGTAGGACACTTCACTGTGCTGAAATTGTTACTCAACTCTCTTCTGCATCATATCACCGGAAATATCTGGACTCTAGGGCTGGGCAGTGCTACAAGCCACGCAACTCAATCATATCACCTAGCACAGGGCACACTTCAGGTGTTGGACACTGGGTACAAGGCAATAGTCATGGATACCTGTACATGTGACACATGTATACCATGAAGACCTATTTTCTCAGTATCTGTGACTCTTCTGAAAGCTCACTTTTTATTGTAATGTGGAATATAGGCTCTTTTACTTTTATGTCATTCTGCTCTTTTATAAGTACTTTAAAAGGTGGTTCTACACTGCTAAAAATAATGAGTAATGAGAATGAGACATAATACTTGCTGTTAAATGTCTAATTTCCATCCATTCCATCTGCACCTCACCTCCCTCCTCATCACTGACTAAACTACTCATCATACTAGCCATCATAGGATAGGAAGGAATGACATTGGCTCCTTCCTTTCCTGTGTAAACATGCAGCAAGAGTCAGGTGATCATCTGTATTCTGCTCTTTTTTATGGATTATTATTATTACTATTATTACTATTATTACTTTTCTACTTAATGAACCTGATATTTGTTCACTGAGCACTAATGAGCTTACTTTCTGGAAATACAAATGTTGCTTTTGTATTTGCAGTTTTTCCTCAGAAGTGGAAATTCTGGAACTTAAATTCTCTTAAGAGTTAATAAGTGCATTGGCTACAGACAGTAAAGCATTTTTTTCCTGCTGATGTGACCTATGCTTTTGGTCATTTCCCAAAAGAATTATCACATTGCACCATTGCCATCTCTGCACAGGCTGAATTCCATGTAAGGTTTCTGAACTCACATTTGACTGAACAATGTGAAATCTGTAGTGGTTCTTCTTCCTATGGATGCTGTTTTATGATTGTGGAACTGCCAGAAGACTTCTGAAGAGTGAAGTTCTAATTATGTTGAAGGAAGTTTGAAAGTTCTATTATGCCAAAGAAAAAAACCATCTTCATCCTTTCGCTTTGCATGATATTCTAGTATGCCGAAGTCTGAACAATACAGTAGGGAGATGTAGAAAAATGAAATGCGTTTGCAGTGATCTGTATAACAACAGTAATGTGTGATATGTATTGTTACATTCCCTTTGGACGTAGGTGTTGAAGTCTTTATTTCCAAATATCACATTGCTGTAATGTAGGCAAAATACGACAAATGTGAATAATTGAGACCAAGCCACAACTTTTTGGGATGAAATGGAGTCACTGAGCCAGCTGGAGAGGGAAGAAAACATTTACCACGAGCTTTGCCAGATACGCTCTAAGGAAGCTTTCCTGAGGCTGCACCAGGAGCCATCAATGTCTTTGCTGGAATATAAAATTTTGAGTATCTTATATCAAAACTTTTCAATAACCATCCACACTGCCAACCATGGGCATTTAAAAAATCATGAATCAGATCCCAAAACAACTTGGAACTGACTTAAACATTATAATATATGAGGGAAAAAATGGGCTTTATGGATATTATTGATCTTCTAGCTTGTTTCATGATTTCCCTTCCTTTAGCTTTCTTTAAGGGGAATATGGAATCACGAGGAAACCCCAGAGGTCTGGAGACTGCAGTGAAAAATGTGGGGTTCACTGGCACTACAAAGGGGCCTGGACATAACTGAGTCCTCTGCCATCGAATTAGCTAGTCCTTGAGTGGACAACCAAGGGAAAGAGAAGGAGTAAAATTGTGAAAATAGCTGGTGGGGAATGGCTGCTCATTTAGAGGGCATAAAATTTTCTATCACTCTTCTTTCACAAATTTTAAAGCTAGGTGAACAAGGGTTGAAAAACTGGATGATCATGCTAAAGCATCTCCAACGCATTCAGACTTCTGCTGCATAGTTTGAAACAATCTAGCAGACGGTGAATTATGTGAAAACTTATTGTCATGACAAAGACCATAAAAAATGGAAAATGAGACAATTAAAGACCCCGTGACAAATTTTATAACAGGTATAGAAAATAACACAAAGTTAATCCATAGTATTATCTTTTCAAGGTTCTTCTTACATGTTGTAAATAGGGTTTATAGTACTAGCTATTTCTTTGTTACTTGGCCATCAATCACCCTGAGGCATTGCTCAACTGTTACTTATCTGCTGACAGGTAAAACGAAACTTTAGTGCTGATATTACTGACGTTTTATTAGTAAGTATCAAGAGCTCAATAGTCACCAAAAGAGAAAAAAGTAAACTTTGTTAAAATACCATACTGAGATTTTTAGGTTGCTTGCTTTTCTTTTGCACTCATGGAAATTTTTTTTCTTGAATCATTTGAACTGACTGTGAAGGGAAGACAGTGGGCCTTTCAGTTATTCATGGTTGACAATTTTTGTTCTTGTGGGTTAGCTTTTTAGTAAGCATTTTGTTGTACTGCTACCTGATACCTAGAGAAACTTCAGGTTTTGGACAACTACATGTTTATAAGTGGTATGAAATGTTTGTGCTTTTCTTTTAGGTTCCCAGGGTGTCCAAATTCTGGGAGCAGGAAAATGTTACAGTACTGGAAAATTAATTATTTGAAATTAAAGTATTTTTATGTCATTAATTCTTATTACTAAATTAAGAGATTTCTGCATGAATCCTAAGTTTCTCTTTTCATGTTAACTTTGACAGCAATTACAAACAGGATATCATTATCTCAAAAGTAGGTATTGCAGAGAACATCAGCAGTTTAAATAGTGCCACCAAGTCAAAAAGAACCCTGAGACTACCAATTGTATGAAACATAGTTGAAATGGGGGTAAATTGCTAATTATAACCATCTAGGTTATCTGTTGGTGAAGGTCCCCTTAAAATATGTCTTGCCCAATCTTCTTGTCTTGTTCAGCACAAAAGGAAGTTGGATGAATTTCACCAGAGTCTGTCTCTGCAAGCATAAATTTTAAATATATTGAAACTTTATTTTTGCTACATATTTTTCTTTGAATAGAGAAGACCAAAAATCAATCATATATCTGGGATTTAGCTGCTTCAAATAGAGGTCAACTGAATAAGAGCTGTCTTGGTATTAAAGATAATCTACAATGTCAAGGTAAATGTTTAAAGCAAGCAGTTTTTAAAATACTGATTTTAATAAGATGCGTGACCCTGATGGCTGTTATTTAGTCTTGCACATCTTGCTAACATTAGCTTTTCTAGACTTGGCCTGCAAAGAAGCTACTGTCATTTGCTTCAGCAGCAGATGTATGTATTAAGCTTCTTCATATAGCAATTTCTCAGCATACCAAAATTCTATTCTCCTGCTTAGCCCAGTGATGGGCTCAGCCTGCTAATATATCTAACTGAAAATTAAAATTATTTTACTATGGACTAGAATGGACTTCATTCTAGAAGTCCAACTTCTAACAAGTTAATTGTTTCTTTGTAATTTACTATTGATACGCACATATGATATGTTGTAGCCCTTACAATAATTTTTTTTTTAGTTTTTACTTCTGATGCTTCTAAAGGTATGAAAATACAAAGATTTCACAGATAATACTAAATTGAGATGACATATGAAAATTAGAATGTACAAGTGATAAAGCCAAAGGACATTATAATGGTTTGAGTATCAGCAGGAAATAAAATTAAACTAATCTTGTAAAAAGTAGTTTGAAATATAAAAAGAAATAATCTAAAACGCATGGATAAGAAGACAGTTTGGATAAAAACCTGAGAATGCTGAATTCTGTGGGAGCTTTGCCATTTAATCAACGCAGCCAATACTTAGCCCCTGGCAAATAATATTCAAGGAGATCAAGGGATGGTAGATGTCAGTAAATGAAGTATGAAGTTGTTTGAAAAAGTTTGCTCATGTAGGCAAGTTGGTATGTTGGATGTGTAAACACTCGTGTTAAAGAATCCAATCCAAAAAAACATATTCTGTAATTGGTATCTCATTGCATTTTAGCTCCAGTTTCAGCCATGTCATTCTTTTTGAACAATGCACTTATCTGTGATTCATACAGTCAAGAGTAATGCTGGAGTTAGTTTGGAGATGCTGAGCATAGCACACGAGGAATGTATGCCTCTGTGATCGGTGCTTTCTGTCACATTTGCTGCGCATTTTGGAGTAGATACCAGTCTGCTATATAGTTCACCTTGCGTGCTTTTCCTGATGGAGGACTTGCAGTTTCTTTTCACAGAAGCTCATGGTTTCCTTCACATTGTAGGGATAGATATAGCTCCGGAAGAATTTCTATCAGAAAGTTAGGAACTCGGTTTTCTCTAGGAAGGCTTTCTGACTAAATGGTAACTCTTTCTCAAAGGCGGTTTCAATGCTTTCCTCCCACCCCCCGCATAGCATGAGAAGTTCTCAGCCTCTCTCTGTTATGTGAGAGGAGAGAGATAGCACCAAGAGACATGCACAGAGGTCTTGGGAAGGTAGAGGAGAAACAGAGAGGATAAAAGGGGCCCTGAGGGGGCAGGAACTCGCCTTTCGTCCCTGAAGGCCCGATGCACCATGTTGTAAAAAAGTGGTCCTGAAATAAACCTTTTTTTTTAACCCTTCCACTGCCTTGGCATTCTTGGGAAGAATACCTGCATATGTTTACCTTACAACATGCTGTTCTGCCGCTCTCTGTTTGAACCCATATGTTGAAAAAGCTAGCAAGTCATGCTCAGTGCATCATATCTTCAGGATGATCTTCAAGCCTTTTCAACAAAACCTAGAATTGTTTAGGTTGGAAAAGACCTTCAAGATGGTTGAGTCCAGCCAGTAACCCAGCACTGCCAAGTCCACCACTAAACCATGTCCCCAAGTGCCACATATACATGTCTTTGAAGTATCTCCAGGGATGATGTTGCCTGCAAATGGACTGAAGATGCACTCAATCCCCTTATCCAGATTGTTGATAAAGATATTAAACAGAACCATCCCCAATACTGAGCCCCGGGGAACACCCGCTGATGACCGTTTGCCAGCTGGACGTGACTGCATTCACCACAACGCCTGGGTCCCAACCATCCAGACAGTTTTTACCCAGCAAAATTTTCATCTTATTTTGCTGGGCAGAGATACAAGTAGAAAGGTTAAATGGGGAGACCTAAATAACATTTATTTTCACATATGTCTTAAAATATTTGGGATATATTCTATTTAAAAGCAACTAAATGTAGAAACACAGTGAGATTTACGGTCATGTTGGAGAAAACATGGGCAGAACAGGTTTGCCTGTCATAACTAGAACATGTATTAATACATTGCTTACATCCTTGGGCTGAGAAAGAATTGAGAAAACTTTTTTTTTTGCAATTTTTTTTCTGTAAAAGAAAAAGGAAATAGTTGTTGGTAACAAAGGCATGTTTACATCATAGTCCTCATACCAACAATATTGACTGTGGAAGATTCACAAAAGTTTTGTGAAAGAAACTGCTAGCTCTTGACAGTGGACAGAGTAGGTAGGATGTTCCTCTGAAAAAAAGGTCACTGGGTTAAGGTGCAGATTAGAATTTCAGAAACTGTTACAATTCCTTTGAAAATTCCTTAGCCACTAAGCTGTTGGGTTATTTTATGTGGTTAGTAATTTTCTTTGAGAAAAAGGAGAGATTTTAAAATGGTATGATATGTTGAATTTTTAACAGCTAAAAAGGCCATTTTATTTCTTCTTTTACCTGATCAGAGACAGGATTCAATCCCTTAGATCTAAAAAAATGAATGTTTGGTCAAATTTTATCATAAATCACTTGATTCAGCAGAGTAATTGACAAGAAATGCCCTTGCATAGTAGTTCAAATAATCTGCTTCAAAATAAGAAATATACATAAGAATTAAAGAACATAGTTTATAAAGAAAAATTAATTTTTGAAACTGAAAATGCAATGTGTTATTTGGGACATAACATCCTGAAATAACTGTTAGATTCACAAGCAGCTCAAACTTAATGTCTCATGCTAGGGCCATGAAGAGATTTAAGTGTGTTTTGTACCTTTTTTTGACAAGTCAGAAGTATATCAACTGTGTGCCACAGCAGGACCATATTAGAGATACTAGGAGCCTAACCCAGAGAATGATTTGAGGTCCCCACCTGTAGAAATGAAAATGCATAAATGTCGTAACTCTTCTTGTGCTCTGCAGCGAAGGCAGCTCCACTGCAGTACCTCAGTCTACCATTTGCCATCTGATATATCTAATCTGCCTCAAATGTCCAGTCTCTTGCTATGATTTATTTCCTTAATGTGTGTTTGTCCTCACACAGAATTTTGCTACCTTACATAGAGAATCAGCTCTTTCCCCAACTGAGATACAAAGACTAGAAAATCTGAAGTTTAAAAATTATATTCCCAAATACTGAAATTAATAAGTATATTCTGTACTTGTGAGAACTGCTAGGCCTTTACACATCATAAATTTTAGAGGACCTCTGTTTCTGTCATCGTGTTTGGAGAGCTCTGATTCTCATTTTTCCCTCCTTTACATCATTTCTCAACATTGGCTTTAATCATAGTTTGAATTTTCTTTGCCTTCAGATTCTACTCACGTATGCTTGTTTTCCTTCTGTTTCCCACATTATCTACCTTTGCTATTCCAAGTATTCTTCTGTAGGTCTGAAAAATATTAATTTTCTTTTTTGCACAACTTTTGTGATAATCAGGACTTCTTAAGTGTCAGGTTCTTATATTCAAGATCTTATGAGCAGAATTTTCTGAATTTTCATTCCTGTTACTTAATAGGAAAAATGAAGAAAATAAAAGAATAAGTCTTCAATCCTGAAGTTTGTAAAGAAGCCTGAGAGATATATTTGGACTAAAGTGTCCTTGTTCCTGATCATCTAGAACAGGGACCTACTCAGAGTATACTGTAATTCCTTTCCAACAAAGGTGCCTAAGGAGTTCTTCCAGTGGGAAAGAAAGGAAGAAAACATATACACTCATGTCTTACCTTCATACAGGTTTGGAATATGGGTAGAACATGGAGCTCTCACAGATATCAACTTATATTTAGCCAAAAATTACCACCTATACCCTCACACAGAATTCTTGCTTTCATATTCGCCACCACCATCACCAGTTTCTGTCACCCATGCCTTCCAACCTTTCAATTACCCCCACACCTAGCACTTGTCCTAAACATCTTTATCCACATCTCCTGACATTGAAATCTCCTTTACTTTAAATGAGCTTAAAATTCAAATGGCTTCTTAATAGATGCTAGTGAAATGCAATATTGCCACCATTTGTCTTTGATAAAACACCATTTGTCATTATTGCTGAGGCCTCTGTTCCTCCTTCCCAAAGTCTGCTGACAGGAAGGAGGTGTTATTGCTACCTTTCTGCCTTTGCTTCTGTCACGTGTTTTGTTTTGATTTTTTAATTTTTTTTTAATTTTATTTTATTTTTTTAAGTTTTTTTCAGTTTTTCCATCTTTAGGACTTGCTTAGATGATGTCTGAGGGTGGCATTTCTTCAGGAGTGGAAGTTCTTCCCTTCTACTTCATCCATCCCCAAATGTGTTTAAGAGACTGAGAGAAGTAGAACCCATTCCTTCTTTGCTAACATTTTGCCCTTCACAAAACACAGAGCAGAAGCAGCACAATACATTAAATACTCTTCAGCATTTTAGCACTGCCCTCAGATGTGAGAAATTCAGTTCCTCTATCACCTTTTTCTCAGGGACTGTTCACTCTGAAGTTAGGACACTGCAATAAAGACAAAGGAATTCATTGACCTGCTCTATCTGCCCAGCTACTAGAACACTTTGTGATTTTTGTTAGTCTATTTTTACAAAGAAAAACATAGGATCATAAGTAAATTGTAACATAGACTAGACATGTTGGTCCCCCATTGACTTTAGGAAAGTCTTCAAAATTTGGCATTAGCAAATGGGTTTTCTAAGGCAGTTGCTACAGCAGTGTCTTCTCCTCAAGGGAAGCAGCCCATAGAAGCATTTTGTGAATTTATCTTGAGGTTCCTGGCTAAGGGAATTTTAGTGAAGGTTTAGTGTTTTATGTGCAAAGGTTTCAGACTGAAGTATTTGAGTAGAAAAATTAAGCATACCTGAACATGTATAAAAAAAAAACACAGAAGAGAGGTTTTAAAATAGTAATTTTTCAGTTTTTCCAGATATCATTTTTAGTATAAAACCACTTTTGAAAGAAGAGAATCCAGGCAATGTTTGGAAGAGCTCAGAAAAGCCAGATCAGGACCTATATAGGTATTCCATATTTACTACCAGAACATGTCTGGAGACCTTGGAATTTCTTCTTTTATTCAAGTATGTCTGTTAAAGTGATCTGCCAACTGATGTTAACAAAATACTCCCACCAGTTTCACTGAGTGATGGATTGAGCCCTGAGGGCTCTGCGTGGTTGTGCAGACAGGTACTGACTAGTTGTGTGTATCTGCTAATTTTTTTTTTACCTATCTAACCTTGCCACACAAAGAGTGTTGGTAAGCTGCATAATGGAAAGCATGTAAAACTAGTTTTCAGTAGAATATAGCCCTTGTGGGTAAATAATCTTACTTTCCTCCCCCAAGTACTGCATTAGAAACAATACTCAGTATAAACTGATTGTATAGATAGCCTGATTGTAAAGCAAGATTAATATGAAAAGGCAAGAAGACTGCAATAAACCCTACTAACTTAAATCATCCACATTTGTGTACAAGCATTCATATTTAGCAACAGTCCCAAGGCTGAGATTAAAGCTGTTTGGTAGGTTACTTCAAGGCCTTTTTATTGCTAAATCTTATTATGTCTCTAAAATGTAGAAATTAATCACCTGTCATCAAAGCTACAGTGGATTATTGACTTCTAAATGTCTCTACGAAGTGATTCATGACAGAATGAAACAGGAGACTGAACTAACATTGAAATTCTTTTTGCATGTGATAAAAAGGGTCTATTAAAAGCATTTGAACAAATGCTGGCTATTAGGTAATCATCACAAAGGATTTTGTTATCAAAACATGGTGCTTCTTGAATAACCTCATTCAGTTACATAGATTTGCAACACCAGTCCTCTAATGGGAAAGTTATCTGGAGAATTTAGATTGTTCGTCTGAGAAGCCTGACATTAGCTAAATTGCAGTAGGATTTTCTGATCTACCTTCAAGACAGTGACGGCAAAGTATTGTTTACACTTACTCTCAGGTATTTTACCCAAAATCATGTGGGTATTCCAATTAAGAATCATTGGGTTGTGACAGGAAACTTTCTTACGATTTGGATATTTTGCTGAATATTCAGTGTCAGTTTTTCTTTGAAACATGTCAAAAAAATGCCATGAGGATGTACTGGTGAGACAAGGAGCAATCCGGCTTTTGATTAAGGCAAAGTTAGCTTCTTAAGGATTTGTAATGGCCCCCATTCAGTTATAGGTATCATATAGCTGGACAGTGGCTGTGGCGTGTGATCTGGGGATGTAAGCTGCGTTGGCTAGTGCTTCTGGGAGAAGTCTATATATCCCAGATTGCTCCTGATAAACCTCTATTTGTCCTACTCAGTGGTCCTTCTGGAAATCTGAAAGAAAGTCCTCAATAAAGATGTACTGATACACATTTCTTTTTCAAAAGGAAAATGTTAAAATTATTTTCTAAGAAAATCAAGATGGAGAACATAGAGATTCTGGACAAATATTCTAGGTGTTCTGATAATATTAGAAGGCCGGGTTTACAACAAACATCTTTGGAAAGGTGATTTTTTAATGGATTTTCACTGGTCACATTATGGGTCTGCAGAGAGTGCCTCAGTTTTTGCTTTTAACAGGCAGGGGGTTTGACTGAAGGGTACTTCCTCCCCAGAATTTTACAGCATGCTTTCCCACACTAACTCTTTGCAGACTCGCCCCAAGTGTACCTGCATTTGTCTGTTGCTTACATGCATTATAGGACAGAGGTTCATTGAATTTTCATTTAGGGTCACTTTTCTCTCTAGTACAAGTTAGGGAAAAATGAAGGAAAGGTATGTTTAGAAGACTACCATTATGCTTTTAAGTATGAGACTTGGGAAAACAAAAATTATAATTGCAAAAAATAATGCAACAGCAGTTTTCTTAATCCATGTGCAAACCTAGAATTTTTCTCTAGCTATTTTTAGTACCCCTTATCTACAAGTTGTTTGGCATGGTTTAGCCGCTAAAGTCAACCATCTTGAGTTCCACAGGGCTCACTAACTGCATCTTCCTCTACTCTTGCTTCTCTTTTCCACATGGATTTTTACAGAAAAAAATGTTGATTTGAATAAAACTGAAAATGCTTTTGATAGCCCCATATGGAGTCAGGCAATTTGGGAACTTAAAATGATTACCCTTGTTCAATCTAACCTTCTCAGAAGGGGATCTGTGTGTGCATGTGTCTGTTTTCCTGCTTCCTGTGTGCTATGAATGGCTTTTTTTTGCAAGCCTTAGGGTGTGCAAAGGGTTTTCTGCCTTTGATCCTTGTCAGCTTGCTGTTTCTATCCTCATTGTCCTAGTTGGTTTGTTCATTCTGAACTCCTATGTCTTTCTTGTGACTAAGAGTACTACGAGACCTCCTTAGATGTGCATGCATGTTGTGTGTGTAGACTGTGTGCCTGTGGTCCCTGCAGAGACCCTAGATTATTGACATAGAGAACAGAAATATCTTGCTCCAGCTGGGCATGACAGTGTGAGCAAATGTTTTTTGTCCTTATTCCCATCCCCCTCAATTTTAACAGACATTCCTATGTTTAATAGTTAAACACAGATTAAAAAATTGCTGTCGCTGGGTTCTTACAAAGGTGCTTGCAGTCTCCCCAGGTGATGTGCGCTTTCAGTGGTCACAGAAACAACTGTGAGAGTCACAAACCTGTTGATTGGAAGAGAGTTCTGGCAGTCTCCAATGCAAATCGAAGTGCTCCAGGACTATGCCTCACTGAGTGCTGAAGACCACAACTACTGTGGGCATCATGTTCCCTCTACAAAAAGTTTTTTCCTTAATGCCTATCTGGAGACTCACAATCCACCTGTGGCCCTTGGCCTTTGTTATCGTCTGCCACTGACAGAAGAGTTTGGCTTCCTTGTCTTCCTAACTACCTCTCAGGCAATTGTGGGTTACTGTTTGATCATCCTTTAGTCTCCTCTTCACAAAATAAACAAGCCCACCCCATCCTCTCTTCACAAACTGTAAGCTGTAAGTCCCTGACCATCTTCATAGACCTCTACTTCCACCTTGGAATCTTTCTTCAGTTTCCACATGTCACTCTGGATCTGTGTGCACACACTGAACACTTCATTCCGGGTGCAGCCTTATCTGCACTGCACAGAGGGGCCCGCTGCAGGGCCCGCTCCTCCTCATGCACCTTACTTGTGAACCTTCTGCTGGCTTGTATTAGTGGTGTCTTCTGTAAACTAACTCAGCAGTAGATACCTGTGGATCTGTCCATTGGGCTGCTGTGCTTGCAACTTGGCAGTTTCCTTGATGAGCATCATGAGCTTTTTGTTGGTCCAGTCCTCAGGTTTCTCAAAGTGCCTCTGGACCAAAGCTCGACCATTCATCATTTCAACCATTCTCTTTAAATTCAGTATTGTCTGCAGATTTGCTGAGGGTGCACTCTGTGTCATCATCCATGTCGTTAATGAAGATGTTGAAAAATACGAGCCCCAGTACTGACCCCTGGGGTACCTTGCTTGTTACTAGATACCAGCCATATGTTGAATCATTGATCACTACTCTTTGAGTATGGTAGTACAGCCAATTTTCAACACACCTGACAATTCAGCCCACACAATATTGCTATTCGTATAGAATAAGATATCCTTTGGTTTTGGTTTTTTTAATTATTTTAGAATAGATAAAAATGCAAAAATGTCAACTATCTAAAATATGGCAGGTGTGGCCAGCGATGAAATCAAAGTCCATGTGGGCCTCATACTATATTCAGAACAGTTTGGGTAAATTTTTGAGCCAAGGAACAATGTCACATCAAAGTGACTGTGAATAACCTCTTTTTTGTTTTCATTTTTTTTTAATATGTATTAGTTCTCAAATTTGTACCCTTGTTTGTTTATTTATTTTTCCCTAGAACTTAGGGTCCACTTAAGGTGAATAAAAGCTTTTCTGAACTCCTAGGGATGTTGCTGGGTCATCCTAAAATATTTATCACGAGTATTTGCAAACACCTTGTGGCATAGCTGTAGAAACGTAGGTGAAAACAGAAGTTATTAAGATTCAGAGGTGACTGATGCAGACACCATAGCTGTCAGACTTACTAATACCTGTGGCAAAAATGAGAAATTAACTTTCTCTACCATTTGAAATAAAGCACCGTACTGCTGTCTGAAAAGCCTCACACTGATGTTTCCAAATTGTTGTGCATTTCTAGACAGGAAAACAGAAGGATTCTTTTTTTATTTTGAATCATCTTCTATTCTTTCTCTTAGAAATATGTTAGAAATATGTTACTGCTTATCTTATGAAGCTATGGTTTTTATTTTCACTTGAACTTAACTTTTAATCAAAACGTTTTTGGTGAAATATTTTCAACATTAAAGCAGAAGTGGTAATTCAATACTGGCCTATGAGTATAGAGAAGAAATAACATGACCTGCTGGTTGAAGAACACTAGCTTTGTCTCTCTGCCAGAGACTAGCTGGAGAGTTTGGCCTCAGATGAGCATGCATCTTAGAAAATTCAGAGATGTAGAGACCTTGCCATTATCTCCAGGTCTCTTAAGGCCTTTTATGGTCTTCTGTAGGTTTTCCTTCCTGACAGGTGCTAGCTTTCCTGGTTTTTTATTTCTCTTTCCTGCAGATGCTAAAAAAATTGAAGGAAGAAGTAAGATTGAAGAAAGCATAAACTCCTCTCAAGTGTTCTCTCAGCTCAGCTGCAATTGCACACCTATGAGACAGGGAAAAAAAACAGCTATTGGAGGAAGGACTTGAGAAGATAGAATGAGGATGACAACAACAGAGTGAATGACTCCTGACTGATGTTTTCATCTTTGGATGGAAGTCTGTGTGTGTGTGTTTATCTATCAGGAAAATGGGACATGCCTATTCCTCTAAAACACTTACATAACAGGTGTATGATTTTACTTAAAACTGCCTGTACTGGGAATGACAGGAAGTCTCCTTTCAGTGTTCCATGTGAAAATGAGGACAGTGAAAGCTCTTTGTGCTGTAGTCTCTAATGCAAATATTATTGTTAATGAGCGTATGAAAAAATGGGACAGGTAATTACATTTGTTGAAATTATGTGTTTTGAACTGATTGGTTTTAATAAGATTTTTGTAAAATACTTTCTACGTGGAGTGTTTAGTTATAAATTCAGATTCACAGCCATACTGTGCCGACAGAGGTTGCTCTTCAGGACAAAACTCACTTGCAAAGCTACACTAAATTTCAGAGACCAGATTCTTTATTATCAATGAAAGAGGGCAGGCACTCCAGAGAACCTTTCACTGTTTTCTTTGGCTAAAGTAGCTAGGCTCCTATGTAGCATGAGAAAACCTCTCAGACCTTGTCTATCTGAAAGAAGAGGCATCTTTGTATCTTGTGGAACACTGAAGACACACCTTTTCTTCTAATCCTAAAATTGCATCCAGTAAAAGAGTTTAGACAAGAGCCTCTAAATCACAGTGATGCCTCTTTAATTATGGTGTACCTATCTCAATCTAGATACAACATCTTTGCAAAGGGAATCTGCTGGCAAATGCAGCATGAAGGTGCAGTTCATGAATGGCTTTCCTGAATGGAGAAATTGTATTATGGTGGTGTAAAATACGTATAAGTGAGATCATAATTAGGTTGATTAAATTAACTAATAGCTAACCTAACATCTCATAGTCTCATGGCATCTGGCACTTAGATACATGTTTTATTACATAAGTCAAGAGCTGGGATATGTTTTTCTGTTTACTCACAGTTCAGTAGTTCAAAGGAGAATATCTGTGAATGTTCTTGCTTCACTTTTGGTGCACAGTTGGCCATCCCCAAATCTTTTTGCAGAGCTACGGTTTCATTAGTAGCATATGGCTATCTAACAGGTGAAGCAGACTGTACAAATGAGAATTTGCCTTTGGGTCTTTTCATACTTTAACTCTTGTGAATCTGGCTGTTGCATATTTTACTGATTTGCTATTTTAAACTTTTTTTTTTTTTTTACTCATCTTAATCCAGCACATTTCTGATGTGTCTGAGCAAATTTAAAAGATTGTTACAAATTGAAACCCCCACTTGCAAAATTTTATGTTTCTTGCTCCTCTTGCTACTCCTCTCCCTCTACTATCCTGTTTTTTTGGTTCATGATACTCGTTTAGGTGTGGCAGTACTTTTTTCTTGTCTCATGCCAAGCTATCTAGGCTCCTTCCTCAATACCTTATTACCAATTTGTGTAAGCTGCCTGCCTTACCTTAAGGTTTGATCACCATTTGGATGGCATATACTTGCCTTGTCTCCTGCTTCTTTAGAGCAGGAAGGGTGGACAAGACTCTTAGCACCTTACCAATAGCTTAGAGGAGCCGTTGAATTTGCCAGAGAGGATAAATAGAGTGGGTTAAGGACTATTGTGCATCACTAGACTCGTGCCAAATAACCAGTGAATCTGACCCACTATGTTTATGCATGCGTACAGCATCAAACACACTGCTGACACTTAGCAGACAATAGGATAATGGATGAGTTAAAAGTACCTATGACAAATTCAATACAAGAATTGAAATACAGGCTAAGTGGAAAGGTGAAGTGTTGGTGAAAGTCTTAAATCTCAAGCTGACCTTTTTTTTCACCCACAGGACTTGCTTTTGCAACTTCTGTGCTGTTCCGTGGTTGCTTTAATTTATATGACTAATGACATGAAAGACGTAAAACCTGTAAAAATACAGCGTTTGGCTGCTTAAATTAAGTTTATGAGTTTTTCTTAAGCCTGCCAGATAACTTAAATATTTCATGGCTTTCACAGGCTACAGTTCTAATATTTATAACTCTTGTGTGTAGATTTCAAAAATTATAATTACAACTCCCAGGATCCCAGATATAGCAGATGTTCAATATTTTGTATGATGTTGGCAGAAATGCTTTTCATGCTCTTTTTGATCTCAGTACCCCATGTATTGTATCTGCTACAACAAGCTGTTGATAAGAGAGTTTATTGTTATTTCCCTCTAAAAGACTCGGTAGGGCAGATTCAGGATGGCATATAAAGGAGCATGAATGAGAATTCAGCCCTAACAAATAATGAGGAACCCTGTGCAGTGCATTCTTTCAAATGCTGCCCTAGTAAATGGTGTATAGGTTGTCTCTCATCACATAGATCCACATAGGACTTTTGGAGTTATTGTGACCCTTTCATTTTAGGCTATACATCCTTTCCCCATTCGCCTGTATTGATGAATCCTGTCATTTCTCATTCTCTCTTGTATATTCACCCCCATGGTGCCTGTGTTCCCTCTATGAGAGTGCAAGAATAGCCTTATTTGAGTCAGGTGCCAAAACCCACATATATGTTTTAATCAGTGAGTTGATGTGTGAGATAAGATTGTAGCACTGACTCAGACTTTTCTAATGATCTAACTGGATAATAAGAAGAGAAATGAGCTTTAAGCAGTTGGGCTTATTTCAACTCTTGCCATGTTTTAGTTATATTATATATCTTATTATTATAATTGGTTTTTTTCTTACACCTATATTGAGTACTAAGTTAAACTTCGCTGTCACTCAAATCATTACCCCAAATTTACAACACTATAACTTTAATCACACTCTACCCTTTAACAGGCAGATTTTAATTTCAGTCCACAAAGGCAAAAAAAAAAATAAAAAAAAATAAAAAAAAATCACATTAGTAGGTTAATACAATATTCTACAGTATTACTGTAAATGCATAACAGTAGCAAAGAGTAGAGGTCCTTATATATATCAAATCATGAAAATTTAATTATACAATTATTCATTAACATCACAATTAGAAATGTGCAGAAGACATTAAATTTCACACAATTTTTTAAGTATAGCTTATAAAAAATTCAGATTAGTACCTGGCATTTGATTTTCATAATTACCTTAAAAATATACACACAAATATAAAAATTAGATTGAAAACCCAATAAATTTTGAAAAAAATACAATTTACTGATATATGGACCTCTTCTACTATCCATGTCTATAGTACGACTATAAGAAAGCTAATATACAATGTTTTCAGGAAATTATGTATTTATTTGTGTTGAAGGTTTGTTTGTTTGTTTGTTATAGTTGTTCAAACAATGAAAAATGTTGCCATTTTCTATTTACAAAAAAGGAATCTACCAAAATCAAAGTATAAGATGCATCCAGTATGGCAAATCCTTGAAGCTTACTGAGATTTTCTAGAGCAGAAGATGGCAAATAAAATGATGTTTCCAAATAGGTGACTTCAGATCTGATAAAACTACTATGGATGACAAACAGCTGTAGGAGATTGTATGATAGTTAATACATACCATTTTGTGAGTTTGAACACCACTACTCAGGTAATAGTAATAGATTAAAAGTTGTATTACTTAAGGAATATCTTAGGACAATGTTTTATATACTAAATGTGAGTTGAGTTTAAAAGAGTGGTTCCAGATAATTGGTGAAGTTAATTCAGTTACATATGTTGTACTTCTCTGTTTATGGGGCAATATAAAAATCAACACCGAGTTATGGAATTGGATGTCCGGAATCATAGCAACGCTTTTTAGCATGCTGGTCAAACCCTTTCGCTGTTTTTTCTTTCTCATAACCATCTCTTTAATCCTCCTGGAAGTTCAGTGCATTTACTACCTTTCACATGTTTGAAATTAGTGCTCCTTTTGCTTCTCTGAGGCACAAAAGTAAACAGATCTAAACATCAGTGTTTGCTTTAACACACTTTAATTGCTTTTAGTTCTGTTGTTTTAGTATCCAGTATTTGTAAACTGAAAAAGTAACTTGTCTTTTTAGCTGGGAGAGCTGGGTTCTCCTGCAAACTCTAGGTTACAAAAGCATTTTTAACTCTGTGTCTCTCCAGAAGATACATTAACATCCAGAACTGATGCAGAGGAGTTACTCAAAAGCCTGTAAAATTAACAGCATAGCCATGTGCAATGGACTGAAAATGCTAATTAATGTCACATCGTGGACTGTGGGATGAGGCAAGATTCATTATGTCCTGGCTCTGCCACTTAGTTCATTCAGGAGATTTTGTATTTTAATGTAACTATACCTACATTTCTGAATGAACTTTGTTAAATAGTCTATTCACAGACTATTTGCACATACTTCTATGAGAGAACATTTTCACATACTTCTGTGAAGAATAAATACCTTACAGAAGTCTCTAATTTTCCCTATACAAAGTTGTTATTTATAAATATCATTAAATCCATGCTTCACTCTAGCAAATCCTATTGTTTCCACATTTTATCTTTGTCCGATTTTAAGTTACAATTTTCAGTTGATCATTACACCAGACTTGAACTTGCTGGGCTGCCCTTTGCACAGAAGCAAGTTTTTCTAACATGTCAGACCAGAAAAGGTTCAGATATCTTTAAAAATCCAGATAATGGGGGTTTTATTTATAATACTTTAAAAATTCACCTAAGATACAGTCTTACACTTTCTTTAGACTGATGTCTTATGTCAATAAGTGGTTACTAGGAGCTGACACTTGGAAAGGAATAAGTCACCTTTTGTGGCTTCTTAGGATCTTCAAAATGTATTTCTTGCTTATGCATTGAATTTTTAATAGCAAGATCTCTCATTTACTACTAATTCTATGTTAGTAATAGTAAACCTGTGTGGTATCTGGGAAAGTCTGTAAGTTCTGCTACATCTTTGACTACTGAAAAATGTGCAGACTTTTTTATGATTAATTTCTTGACTTTTGATGATTTCTCTTTGCAACTCTGAAGTAAAATTTATCAGAAGAAAAACATCCCTCTAAACCTTACCTCTGAAGTGGGTGAAACTGGTGTAACCAGTTAAGCTGGTTTCTTGGAGAGGTATTCAGTCCTTCAGAGAATATACTCAATTGTTGTGGAGATTTAACATTCCTTTGCTCTAGATAGTAATTAATCATGATTCTTCAGCTCCTTTTTAGCTATATGATTGATGATTTATGATATGTCATAAGTAAATTAAACAAACGGAAATCAATTGGGAAATGAGACTGGAAAAAAAAACAAACCAACAACAAAACCAACACTGTGAGCACCTAGAATGCTGCATAGAAGCAGAAGGTGTGGAGTAGGAGATACATTTTTATAATAGATGGATAGAATCCTTCTATTATTATAAGGGCAATAGTTAAAAGTTAGAAGTGTAGCTAATTAAAGTCCTTGTCTTCTCATGGCTGTAATCCTGGTTTATGTAGATGAACTCATTCTTCACACCTATGATTGCGGCATAATGAGTGACAAAGCATTATATGGCCTGGAACCTTTATTTATTAGTATCTGGAGTTTTTTAACATTCTTTCTCACTATCCTCCTTTTCCATCTGCAGTCTGAGGCCTTAATGAGACTGCCATTGAGTGTTAGTTGACTCCGCTCTTAACACATTTTCATTGTCAACTTAAAAAGAAATGTTGGGAATATTTATCTATTGTGCCTGGAACACAGACTACAATATATGGTAATGAGTGAACTCTGGGAAACAAGATTAATATCTACTAGAGTAAGAATGTGAAGAGTTTTGTATATGATGAACTTTGTAGAGTAAGTAATAGGAAGCTCATGAATACAAGAAATTCAAATGGGGCTGAATCCCAGGGAGCAAAAGAGAGGCCAGCAGAGCCATTGTCGGCTTGACAATGTGATCCTTAAAGGTAGAGGAGCAGAAGCATTTCAGGATGTCAGACACATGTTGTGCTCTCTGTTTCTCATAACTTCTTTGAGAGAGAGGTGAAGGAAAACAAAAAAAGAGTAGAGGTCACAAAAACCAATGCACACCCCACAGCTAGAAGGCAAGAAAATGCAGAAGTGCAAAAGGCCATTGGCAGGGCACATTTTTCTATTTCTAAATAGGAGGGTAGAAGTGATGAGCAGCAGGAGTCTCATAGTTGTGTGGCAGTGATCAGCAGGAGAAAGGGAACCAGCTCTGGATGGAATGGGAATCATCATCTGGCCAGTCAAACTATTTCACAGTCTGCTGTGAGGTCTGGCCTCCTCTTTCATCTTGGGGACCTTACAAGAATAATTCTGAAAAAAAATGATGACTGGACAGAGAGGTTACAAAGTCTTTCCTCTGTTCTGCTTTAGCTTGGGTTTTTAGGGGTTCATATTTTTGAAGGATTTTGTTTGATTGGGTTTTTGTGTCAGGGTGTGGCATGTTAGTGTTATTTTTCCTTCTTCCTCCTCCAAGGTAACCTGAAATCTTAAAAGGATATTTGAATCATGCTTTGGAAAAAGATATGTTTAATATGCCTATATCTATCTTCATTTCTATAAGACAGCATGTTCTGAAAGTTTCTGCTGATGCACAAAACATGTGCAAAGCTTGGAGGAAATTTGATTAAAATCATTCACTTTACTATTGAGATGATATTATCAGTGGTTTCATGAGCAAAATTTCTTTAAATGGCTATACAAATCTAATAAATGGGAAAACAGTTCCTCTGATTTGTACTTGATATAATAATAGATATTCTGTGAATAAAGAGATTGCTTTGCTACAGGGTAAATATCAGATCATTGACATTTAACCCAGTAACTCTTGAGCCTAATAGGAGGTCACTGATGAAAACACACCTGTTAATTTCAGCTTATCTTCTTTCTGATGGAAGTTTATATCATCCAAAACAATTACACATATACTGTGTGTACATACATGCATGGCTCGTGCAGAGTTACACACAAAGATCACTCCGAGAATACTCTAAATTGGAAAAGTCTACAATAGCAATAAAACTTTATCATTGTCTGTCATTGGCCTAGTGCAAATGTTGGAAACTCTGGGGGTCTGTAATAGCAAAGTCTCTGCAGTGGGAGTGAAGTCAGCTTTCTACAGGCCTATGGCTCCAGGCTGCATACTTTGGGATCCAGCAACATAGGAGCTGCTTTACTTGTGGCTGGAGCAGTCCCTGCAAGTGTCTCCAGTGTGAGGTCTCTAATTTTTAATGGAGATAAATACCCTTTCATAAACTTCTCCCAAATGCAGGCACTAATACCAATTGTTTTCCACTTGAATATAAACTCTACGAGCTTATCAAATCAGATTTGGTTGAAACTGTCAGTGCCTCCCAACATCGAGGGGCCCAGATAGTGACGACTCATGCTGATACATAGATTAGATAGATTAGATTCTTTTGGAACGGAAAACTTCTCATTTTGCAAGGCTGGATATATACTGGTAGAGCACAGTAGGCAAGATTGAACTTCTCTTGATTTTTGTAAAGTTTTTCAGTGGTCTGTAAAAATGTTTTTTCTGTCATTTAATTCAAATGGAAATGCATGGAGGGACTTGAGGTTCCTCTCAGTGGGAAGTAAGGTGAGGTGCAGTGGCTTCAGCTAACTCATATCACTTTGTACAGGGGTAAGAAAACATACAACTCAGCTGATAAATGGTTCTGCAAGCTGATGAGGTAGTTTCTTTAAGTCCCCCAGAGCAGATTGCTGGTATTTACACTCCAGCTGTAATTCTGGGGAAATAAAATAAAGCCAGAGGAACAGAGAGGGAAAATCAGTGTATTGGGCTACCTGGTTCTGAGGGAATCAGGTCAGTTTCTCACAGGTCACTTTGGCTCTTCACAGTGCCAGGTTTTCTTATTATTAAAATGAAGTAACCAGAGCTGAATAGTATCTGCTGAAATTCTCTTGACAGGCTAACCAATTGTGAAAGGCAAAAACATCTAGTAGCTGGTTTGATGACAGAAGCCAGAGGTAGTACTGTAGCTAAAGACAGTGAGAAACAACAAATCAGAACTAGCAGTAACTTCTAAGAAGTTTGTACCCAGCAGTCTGTGAGGTGTCAAATATGAAAACTGAGCTAGATGAGGGCAGCATTATATGACTTGCTTATACTGTGCTAACCTGGTGTTTTAATTAGAGAAGATGCCATAGAAGGAGTTTGGAGAATAAAAGCTTTCAGAACAATTTGCTAATTTAGATCTGACAAAGTGGGGTTGAATTCAGCTCACAACTTGATAGCTAAATGTAGTTAAACAGGAGTGAGATGTCTGAGCTCCCATTAGAGTCAGCCAAACTATCACTACAG
Organism: Neopelma chrysocephalum; assembly: GCF_003984885.1. Taxonomy (NCBI): domain Eukaryota; kingdom Metazoa; phylum Chordata; class Aves; order Passeriformes; family Pipridae; genus Neopelma; species Neopelma chrysocephalum. The sequence continues at coordinate 14,082,509 of NW_020897694.1, read as the reverse complement.
TCAGTGGCCTCTACAGTGGCCATCTATCTAATGCCTTTTGAGACACCTCAAGATATTTCACCAGTCCTTGGCTGTCTCTCCATAAGTGTATAGGTCTTCTAGAAGTACTATGCCATATCTGCCAATCCCAACAGTTGTCTTGAGCTTTGCATGGTGTCTCCAAACACCTTTTTTTAAGGAAGTGAACAAATCCTTATCCTTCACTGAGTATATTGGGAGTTTTGACACCTAGTTCACATGTGATACTTAATTTACATGTCCACAGTTGGAATATGATTTCGACCTCAGGTATCTCTTTATGGAAAACCAGGCAATGAGTTTTCTTGGAGCTAGGAGCAGGTTTGGAAATTTCCCAGGTAGGGAGTCCAAAGCAGAAAGTGAGTGTCGTGTGGTTGTCAAATAAACATTGCTCAGTGATATTTACATGGGCAAAATTTACAGTAAAGCTGAAGATGTGATCTCCTTTTGTGAGTAAGCTAATGCAATGTCAAGCTCCCCCTAATAGGGGTAGTCCTCGTTCCCTAGCCCTCATTGTGCCATGGGCTTCTCCTTTTTTATTTAAGTGAATCAAGTGTCTGTACCAGCAAGATGAATAAGTTGAGAAGGCTGAGAGTACAAAAAACTGTCTATTTTTTAAATTTTGAATTTTTCAGACTTTGTTCTGTAAAGCCGTCTTTTCTGCATATGATCTCATCATCATTCTGGCAATATCCAAAGTATTTAAGAATACAAAGACGTTTTTCCCCCATCTTCCTTCCAGGTCTTGGGGCAAGTAGCTTAGTTACGTTAAGATTGGTTTTTTTGTCTTTTGAGTGTTTTGTGAATCTGTTTGAAGAAAGTATCAAGAGCAATTTGAGGTAGCAAAAGGGATCTAATCACTGGGATCTGTATTTCTGTATCTAACCAAAGAAAGAAAAAACAAAGGAAATGAGATGAAGCCAATAGGTCTCTGCTAATGTCTTTGCTTATGTATCAATATCTTCTTTAATGAAAAATCAAAGCTGCTATTACAGCTGTAATAACAGCGCTTTAGGGGGACAAAAAGAAAACACAGAAACCAATATTTCTTTTTGGAGAAAATTTTAGAAAGAACAACCTCAGATTTAAAATTCAGTACTAGTTTTTTAAGTGCACACTTGGGAACTTGAAAATTTTCAAGGTAACAAACATTTCTCTACATTCAGATAATTTTATTACTTACATGTCAATCAAACTTTGGAATCACTCTGCTCAGTAAAGAATGTTTGCAAAGATAAATAAAGATAGAGTGTTGCTTTCATCAAAGTCTGAGGTGCAGAAAATGCAATTCAAGTTTGAATGTATAAGAAAAGAGACTTTCAAATCTGTTGTAAAATAATTGTTTTTACTACAACTTATAACTCTCCTTTTTTATATCTAGATAGCTTACTGCTTTTACAATATGTTGATCCCTTCATGTGCTAGAACATAGCTGAAGAATAGAGTTAAGCATATTTTCATCACATTACTCTGAAGAACTCTTTTAATCATACCTTGTTCACTGTCTTGGGGAAAATTTCCATAATCTTTGTTGTTAAATTGATATTTGACAAATTGGTAATCATGGCTATCTTGATTAAAACATGATTAAAACACTCTTCAAAGTAGGGAAAAATATGTGTATTTTCATGGCTTACATTGCCTATATATTTTTAGACCATTTAATAGGAAATCAGTTTCACATCCTGAAAAAAATCTTTGGTAATGTACTGCAAATTATTACATATCATTATGCTCAGCTGTGTTTATTGTAGGCATGGATTTCACAAGCACTAAAGATCCTCAATATGTTCAGGTGTATGGGTCTCTCCATGTACAGAACAGCATTGGTCTGGAATGATTACATGAACTTATGAAGTATGACCTATGGAAGTGAAAGAAACGTTAATTGCAGGTTGTCCTTGTGTTCATTTCTCCTTGGACCTACAAATGCCAAACTATACAAACTAGATAAGTTTCAGAGGAGTTTGAGAGATCCAAATTTTAGAGTGACCACTGAAATCAAGATGAGGAAATGGAAGACACAGTTATGCATCTGTAGGCTTGTTATTCACTTATTTTGGGAGAGTCTGTCTATTTCTCTGTCGGTAGCTACATCTAAATTAACAAATGCAGTTATGTTGCATCATAGTTACTATTTACCTGGCAATATATGTCTCCCCTCTTACCCCCCATACTCAAATCCCCAGGGTGATTATGTTCGTACTGAAGTCCATGGCCTCACAAAACAGACACAACAATTGGTAGGGTCTGGGTGCATTCCTCCCATTGGGGGTTCCATTTCCGAAGGCTTGAGGTGGATAGGGAAGGGGTTACTCCAGCTCCAGGGGTTTCATCAGGGTCCTGGACGCATGGAGGGGTTAGGTGCTCACCCCTCCCCCCATCCACGTGGTCCCATGGCTCCCGGAGAGACAGCACACAGCACGTGGAGAGGAGGCGAGAGAGGGAGTTTATTGTGGTTAGGGGTTTATAAAGCTCTTGGGAGGGTCAAAAGGGACCATGTAAGGTAAAGGGTCTTACAAAACACCAATCAGGCAGGGAACAGCCAAATAAGGAAGGGGTTAACAAGAGATCAATGAGAAGACTTCTTGATATCTCTCAGGACATTCCTGGGACAGAGATAAGAACTGGCCATGGGGGATTTTGGGAAGAAGAAAGCACAGGGACCACAAAAAGCCATTTTGAAACACATTCAAACCACAGCTTCCCATACAAGGTAGATTCACTGCTACAGTAGGGAGAGCTCTAATTGGGACAGATCGAACTTATGGTTTTGATGATCCATTGTGGATAAGGCTCAGCCATGCACTCTGGCTCCATTCACTATCATCCCTCTGACCATGGCTTTTGTCCTGGACCACATGGGTTCCTGGGTATTTTTTCTGAGCCAGCTACACAGTGCTCTTTGGCTGGCAAGGTGGGGAAGAGATGGGGAGTATGTGGAAAAAGGTGTGAATCCCTTAAACCAGGAAACTGAAGGAAGTCCCAGGAGGTAGCAGGGAAAATTTTCTATCAACTCAACTGAAAATGAGTTAGCAAACTAGACAACGAAGTTCCACTTGACCTAAACTTTCAGCAACAATGAAAGCTGTGTACTCACATTATAGACTATGCCCTTACGCACAGTATTCTGTATGGAAGATACTGTATCAGTCACATTGTAAAAGACCTAGATCAACTTAAAAAAATAAAACCCAATAGAATGATTACAGCCGCTGCATAGAATGACAAGTATTATCAACAAAAATTAATCAGGCGCATCTTTTAGTGAACTCAATTAATAATGTGCAACAACAGGGTCTCTTTTCTTAAGATGAAAATTAATTAGTGGAGGGAAGGTCACTTCGAGATGCTGACATCACTCATCAGAATGCTCTGGCAGCTCTAATTATTTGTCTTCCAGGCTTGGGTGATCAGAAATTATTGCAATACCTGAGCAACATTTTGAAAAAGCTTTGTGCATGGCTCTTTTAATTAGACCTGGTATTTGATTAATGTAGTGGAAGCATTTAGATCAGCCTCTTATCATTGAGTGACTTAGAAGTTTTAGGGTATTATACTGTGCAAGACAGGGTCACTACAGTAGGTTTTTAATTCAGACTTTAAAAAAAATCAGCTTTAACAATTTAAGTGAACATATATGTCCTTTCCCTCCTTTATCATTACCTTGAATGAAATTACACATTTTTCAGCATCAAATGAGGTAAACTGCACAGTGTATGAAAATGTAATTTGTGTGTGCATAATAATACGATTAACATTTATATGTATAAATTTCAAAGCACCTGTTAAATTTGTACAAGCTGGATTTATATAAGATTATGGCAAAGCAGAACATTGAGCTACACTCTGTAATCTATATTTCATTGACTTTTTATTTATTTTGTTTTTGTTTGTATATAGAAACACACACACTTATGTGCATGCATAAATATATAAGAATGATTTCCTGTTAGAACTGTGTGAATAATTTAGAGAAATTTTCAATGTCTTTGGGGCCAGGTACTGGCTCTTGTTCTACTGAACCTATGTGGTGGTACAAGTTGTACTGTCAATGGAGTAGTAGGCAAACACAAAGATGTGAATATTATTAAATGCAATAAACACAATAATAAATAAATAAATTAATAAAAAGATTACACAGTCAGAATAAGAGAACAGTAGCAAAAATAATATCCATCAAATATCTCAATCAAACAGTAAAAAGCCACCACAGGCAGTTAGGGTTGACAAATGCTCTTAGTAAATGACAGCTCTCTACTTCCTGAACCTCTGAAGACTTGCCAGTTACTCTGGAAACGCAATTGGATTTTTCTGTCCATGGTTCCTCTCTGGCCAACAGATCTAATTATTTTAGTGTTCATAAAGCAAGTCTGAGCTTCTAATATACTGATAGTTACACTTGCACAAAATGTGTGAAATACATTATTTATTGCTATAACTTGTTCTTTTTATTAATCAATTTTGATTAGGAACAAAGTTTAAATTTAAAGCATATACAGAATACCATTGAAAATACAGAATACCATTTCATAGGCAAACAAGAAGGCAGATCAGTGATATATTTTCCCCTTCTTTTTAAATCAAAATAAACTCTCAAATGAGCACAATTCTCTGAAGTTAATGTAATTGTTCTGGCTGAACGCTAGATTTGGCCCATTATGGTGCATTTTCTCTCTGATTTCCTCCCAGCATGGTTTTACTATGACACAGCTTTAAATCATAAACTTATTCACTCTAAGAGACTATAAAATAGAGTAATCAATTTTTATTTTTGATGTATTTGGTTATTTACAGCTTCATTGTCCAACTAGGGAATATGCAGCACTGATATACCACCACTGACTTCAATAGAATTATACCCTTTTATACTGAGGCTGAATTTGGCAATAACAACTAAAAATGAACATATCCAGAAAAGGTAATAAATTGCAATTTCTCATAAAACTCAGTGAAATAAATTGCTTGAAATCTCCTATTACTTAAAGTTCTAAAAAATTATATTGTCTTGTATCAGGTATAATTTGTTATTATCACCCAGATGGTAAGGGGCCTAGAAATTACTTTCTGGGTGGAGCGATTGTATCCTGAAACCAAAATACTCTTGCAATGTAACCTTAAGATAATCAAGGCCACAGAGTATAGTTTACCTTGAAGTTTATGTTGGAGTAAGTCAGTATCGTTTCACTTTCCAGTTGAGCTGACTTGCAGGATGAAGGGGTGAGCTTCTGTTGCCCAGACCTACAAAATTGTTCCAAACATTGATTTTTCATTGTCCACCAGAGCTATTATCATAAAGCAAGTATAGTACTTCTCTGCAGGAAGGTGATCCTAAGGAATAGAGTTTAGTGAGCTTTTAATTTAGTTTTGGTGGTCAAAATTTAGTATTGAAATAAATCTTCTGCTACTAAATGAAAATATTTTGAAAAAACCAAGAATATTTTCAGATACAGCTATTGCTTTGAAATTTATTTTCTGTGAGGGAAGAAGCTCTTCCTGGTAATTTTATTTAGGCTTACACTGTATCCAAATTGGAAACAGCTGTCTGGCATTTTAGACAGTGCCCTAGAAAATTTTACAAACATTTGTGGAGGCAAATTCTGGAAGATTTCATATTAAATGATGCAAAACATAAACATTCCATTTTTTACATCACATGACCAGGTACTAAAAGAGATGCTAAGATGTGCCAAAAGTTACCTTTGAAAGAATATAGCAAAGCAAATAATAATGGCGTGAAAGCACACAAGTTTATTTATCTTCACTTATAATTTTGGGCAATTTAAGATTGATTTTCTACTTGTGAACCAGTGCATAGCTTACCAGAATTTCATTGCTTTGTTAGTAGAAAAAGTACTTTTTTTACTCTCCTACCAGTTTTAAGTTAATGTAATTCTCCAAGTAGTACGCCATCACACCTGTTTGCAGGAAATCTGTTTCAAATTTCTGGGTGAAATTCATCATACCAGAGTAGGTGCATGATTTAGTTGCCTACTCAGAGGAGCCTAACATCATGTGAGATGCTGTGTGGTACCACCTCCACTTCCAGTTGCTGTTCCTAGAGATTGTCATATCTGTTCCTCAACTCTCGGTCCAGGCAGATGCAGACATTTGGGGTATCCTCCCTCAAATGGTATTAGGCTTCTGTGCTAAAGAAACCTAACCATGCCCTAGCTGCCCTGCATGACAAATTCAGCATCTTAGAATGAACAGGTCTATCCTGTGTGACCATCTGTAGTAGATACAGACACTTTAGTAGGGCAACTAGGTCTATCCTAAAGTAAGCGAATGAATCATTTCCTTAAAGTGACTTTCTGACCGTCGACTTCAGGTTTTATGTTAGATCCTGACAGTCAGCTAAAATTTTGTGATGTAAAACCCATAACACATCTATCAGTTATTTTATTATTGCCTTGGCCATATTGATCTTCATCACTGGTCTACTCTGGCCTCCAATTGGGAGGTCTGGAGACACACTATCTATAATGCTGCTGCTTCCTTTGAGAACACATGCAGGACCACTCTCGAGGAGAAAAGACAATGCAGAAAGAACTGTGTTTTGTCAATACCACCTAAGGAGTCTTTCTGCTGTGCCTTTTGTAACTGGTCTTGTCTATCTCGCCATTGGCCTTTTTAGCCACAAGCACGCTTGCAGCAAATGTGGGTAGAGTCCTTCCCAAATCTTCATTCGTGAAGACTAGCCATGAATTAATATTGTATCTGACATCTGAACTTCAAAAGAAAGAAAGTGCTCAAGCAAATGTTGAAAATATACCCGAAATCCCAATACCATTGGACACATCAGTTATCAAAATCTCCTTGAGCTGCGCACAAAACAATGTCAGGTCCTTGCAAACTCAGATAGATTTTGTGGCAGCTGTACTTAGCAGTTGCTTCCAGTCATTTTCTGTTTAGAAATGCATTGCATGTCTATATTCATTTGTAGTTCTCTTATTAACTTCTTTTTATTTTTTTTGTCACTGATCACTAAAAAGACAAACACCTAGGACTTTATGGCTAAATATTGCTGTCAGTTTACTTAGGGAAATTCTGGGATAACATTAATCTAATTTACAACAATAAACTAGAGAACAGAATTTAATCTCAATAGTGTGGAAAACTTCATAGGCACATGTCAGTAAAAAATAAATGTACAAAAATGAACTGCAGTTAGTCAAACACTTTGGTTCATTTCACAGTCTATTATTAAACTTTGTCCATTATGCTTCCCTGTTCATGTATAGATACCTTTTATAAAAAACCATTCTTGTTGATTTTTTAATGAAAAAGTTGTATATGGAATATTGTTACTTTCAGCTTTCAATATACCATAGCTGCATTTGACACATATTTATATGAATGTACATTTTTATGCTTTCTTGAAGTAAAAATTTATGAAGTTTTTTAAAGCACTGGCTTTATTTGTTGTTCAAAATGAGTTTCTTTGTACCAGATGCCTGGTGTAATTTATGTTAATGTTAATTAACAATATTTGAAGCAAATAATGATAAATAGATGCCCCCCCAAACATTATGCATCTAGTTGTCTAAGTAAACTGATGAGTAACGAATCAAATTAGCACAAGCTTTGCCAGTGTTGAGACATAGGTCTTTATTAGAAAAAGTATACATCATTCCAGCTGTGATATTTCTTATGCTTATTATTTTGATCAAACCTGAATCACATAATTACTCTAAATAAATTTACTGTCCTTGGAAACCGTATTTATCTCTGATTCTAGAGGCTAAGCTTTATTTCTCCTTCTTGCAAATACAAGATTAAAAGAGCTCTGCATTTAAAAAAATAATACAAAGTACTTTGTTTTATACAAATCCTTTGTTAAAAGGCCCTCAGCTTTCATACCAACAGTAAAATCAGATTTTACCATCTATGTGTAAAATATATAGAAGTCTCTTCTTGAATTGCTTTAGTAGCATAACCATATCATGAAGTTAAATTTTTATGTGTTTTGATTTTGACCTCCATGCCAAATGCTAACTGATGGATAAAGTGGAAGGTACACACTTATAGAAATATTAAAGTTGTGTATTGCATTTTACAGCAATTAAATGTTAGACAAATTCCTACCACCCTTTGTTTAGCTATGTGGGGCTCAGCTGTGTTGCTTCTAACCCTAACTACATCACTTCAAATTACCAGTAAATTAACAGAGTAACACTTTCAACCTCAGAGCAGATTTGATCCAAATAGTCTTTAAATGCCATTTCTGTTCCTATTAACCTAGAGATCGGCATAGCAGATATTTTCGTAAGGCTGCTCAGCAATACAGGGCATTAATGGCTAAGTTGTGACAGCACTTTTCATGATGATTTATGAATCAGTGTTTAACTTGATTACTCCACTGCTGACTCTGAATACTATTTCAATTAGTGCACAGAAGGTCACATCACAAATATTCCTCTATAATCTATTCCTATTAACGCTAATACACAGAGTAACCAAATCTTTTCACCCTTGTTGATTCAAACCATCCATAGCACTAACTGCAGGCTTGTTTACCAGTTTACTGCTCTGGACACATCCGAAATGGTAATTTTCAGTCCTTTGAGTATCATTAATAGCTGTACCATGCCATTGTGAATAAGCATCCCTCTGCTGCTGTGTGTGCATTAATAACTATCAAAGGCTTTAAACAAAAGGTACATTTTCAGAAAGAACTCACATCTAAATTATTAGTTCACAGCCAATCATGAAGGGGAAAATAACAAGAGCAGATAGCTATGAAATATAACAGGACAGGTGAGAAAGTTAAACTCAGGACAGTGTATAAAGCTGGGGGTAAGAGGCTTAGTAAAGACAGGGTTTAGGAGCCATGCTTTGCCTGATGCTTATCTACCACATTCCCGCATACACCTCTGGTGTTATTGGCAGTAAATGATGAGTGATTTAAGTTTGGAAACCTAAAAAAGGAAGCATTGAAAAGTCAGTCAGCTCAAGTAGAAACTTAGATTTTCCTGGTCCCGCTCACACCTGCCTAAAGTACTTTTGTGACTCAGACTTCAGTAGGAGAGGCCTGCTAGTGCTTTCAGTTCAGGTTCTGACTGCCTCTCTTTTGGAAAGATGGACCATCTTCTAGCTGTTAGGATCACTAAATTGAATTTTGCTCTCTCCATATTTTTCAAGGAACATTGCACCAGTGGACACTTTCAGTAGGCGAAGGTCTGTTTCTACCAAAACCACAGCAGTAGCTGCTGTCCCACATTCCTTTGAAAATGTAGACAGTGGGTTTGGTGCTGTTAATTTACTAGCTCAGAGGATAAAGCACTCAACTAGACAATAGGAAATTAAAGTGCAAATTGTGTGCTTGCCACAAAGAATGCAAGAAATGCCCCCTCCCAGCAGGTTATCCTCTCTGACAAGCTCTGCAGAGCATTTCTCCCCCAAATTTCAGCCATCCAGATGTTACATCTCTCTTCTGAGTTAACTCTCTAATTCCCCTCAGAGCCACGTGAGACTGTGAGGGCACTGCCTGCCATGCTAGAATGGTTCCCAGGTATTTAGCGTCACTTTAGGTGCCTAGAGGTGTCCTACTCAGGCCTCTGTCTACTGCCTTAGCAGGGCACAAGTCTCTTGAGATTCCTATGCTAGTCCTGCTAGTCCTGCATGCCTTGGATCTTCCGAAACCCTTCAAATGCCACTAAAGATTCCTAGCTTTTGGTTGTTCCAGGTTGAGTGAGATGATGGGCTTTGCAGAGGTTATAAAAATTCTCTTGCTGAAAGTCTACAGCATTACATAAATGATGACATTTTTACTGAGCAGAAGAGAATACAAAATTCCCTGATGTCATGGGCAGTGTACTAACTGGGCAATAGAGTGGGACTACTTCCCGGCTCCTGTTCCACACACCATTTATGCATTAAGGCAAGCTGATTTCCTATTAATATCAGGTAGGATTAGACACCTTTCTCGCCTTTCAGGAGTTTTAAAAATACAAATACAAATAGTATTAATATTGTTGAGAAAAATACATTCACAATCTTATTTCTTGTAGAAACTTTTTCTGTGTCTGGGGATGCACTATGCTTCGAGTTGGCTGACTTTAGTGGATGTGACTGCATTGATGTTTTATACTTTAAAAGTCAGCATCCAAATTGTTCCTACTTTCCATGTTTGGTTGGTATAGCAGAACAATTTTAAGAGTGCATGGATTGGATTCTGTTTTGGATGAAATTAGCACAAAGGAGCCACCAAAAGAACTCCAGCTGCTAATTTATGTTTACCTCGTGGACCAGATTAGAAGAAATCCATGGTAAATCACCCCTAAACATTTCTGTGTATTTCAGGTCCTTAGTACCAGCCATTTAGTTCTATAGACATTGTGTGCAGATCAAAGCAAGGATGCCTTCAGCCAGTACAAACTCAAATATAAAACTTGAAGTTAGTATTTCATACTTTGATTTGTTAACAATGTATACACCTAGAAGGTAACAAGAGTGTTTTGAAATTGAATTAAATTATATTATCATTACATTCATTATTTTATAGGTAAGTTTCCTTTTTTTCCCCCCCAAATATTGCATTCACAGCTAGCTTATACAAATCTGTTATTAATTTGCACACAGATGTCACTCTCTGCAGGACATAAAAACAAAGCAGAGATAGCCAGCAGTACTATTTGTTGTGGTATCATACTTACAGAAGCAGCCTGGCTTTCATAAGTGTTTTTATAAAACAAAAGCAAGCTCTCCAGACAGTAAATGTACAAAGCTCAGATTTGTTGTCCAAGAATATTTATGTAGATACCTATTTATTTGCTGTATTGCATGTACTCTTTCTAAAAAACGTAAAATTGTTGAAAATTGAAGTGTTGGAATCATTTCTAGAACAATAGTACTGTTTCCCACTGTGTTGCAAAATGTGCCTGACTGCAATTTTGGACAATGTTTTTCAGGGGAAGAAAATTGTGACTTTTTCTTTTCCAAGTTTTATCATGCTGAAATTTCCAGCAAACATTTAAAAATGAACCATGCTGACAAGCTCTTTTCTCACATAGCTGGTAGGAACTGGATTGAAAACTAGTAGCTAACACAGATATCTGAGAGTTGAAAGAGAAGAATTTACTTTCAGGAACTACTGCTTGGGAATAGATGTATAGTGATGACTTGCAGATGGAGGTTTATAACAGCCACCTACTGACTTATACCTCTGACAAAATGCAAGTAAGCTTGGACAAATTTATTAAAGTCCATAAATCTATAGGTAACCTAAATAAACAGTCTGAACTTCCAGCATCTAAGGATGAAGAAATACAAAATTGTATTGATTACTATGTAGAATAGCTTTCCCTTATCTCTACTGTAAGAATTTTGTCTCTACTGTAATCAGTGTGAAGAAGTATTGGATAGCATAAGCAGCACCATTTTCTTTTGGTATTTCACCCCTGATATTTGTGATTATAGCACAAAGAGAAGACATATTAAAGGAATAGTGTTCCTTACGAAATGCAGAAAAAAGCAGTAAAATTCTGTCGTTTCACAAGGGATTTCCTCTAACGCAGTGAGTACAAGTACATAGGGATATGTGCAATATTGTTACATGAATGATTCAAATGTCACGTTATTCCATTAATTATTCCACTTTAATTTTAAAATATACTTCACTGGGCTTTTTATAGAGGAGGACCTGGATTTGGGAGGGAGCCACTCCTAGGGAGCCGCATGAGGCTCATGAGCTGATATATATACATTAAAACATCTCTGGTAATAATGTTGCTTATGAAGTGTCACTTACACAGCATACTGTGTTATAAGTTTAAATTGTATTTGGAGTTTCTGTCCAGATTGGCAAGATATAAATTCAAGCACTAATACTGTTTTCTGCAGATACTTCAAGACATAGGAATTTGATTTATTCTTCTATATTAACCTTGTCTTCTTGTGATAAAGAGACACCAGTAGCAAAAACTCTTTTACATCTTTGGTACCTTTGATGAACTACCTTACTGTTCAAATTCCTCTTCTTTGTTGTATGAAATGTCCAAGTGATTTGAAAAAGAATAAAACTCTACCAAAAATTTATGTGTGATAATTTCAACTAAATAAGAGAACTTCATTTCCTAAAATTATTACTACAGTAGGTCTCAAATGACAATGGAAAACAAAAATAAAGAAAACAATATTCCTCTATTTTTTTGCTCAGTGTGAATTCTAAAACATCTTCAGACAATTCAGTCTTCCATGTGATGTGTACCCAAAAGCAGTATTTTTAAATACAACTATAGGAAAGGAACTGGTGTTTATTGGGATAAAGCAGGTATCATTACTTCTACTACTTGTGTGTGGGACCACTCCTGGTACATGTAGCAGAAAGTGCTGGTCTTTTTAACTTGTATTTAACATCTAAAGTTAACCTTATGGAAGGTCATATCAGTTCTTTAGCAAATACACCAATATTTTCAAATGTCAGTAGTGGTCTGAATCACTGCAGAAGAGAGGGAACGAGAGCTAGAGAAGGGCATGCTGGAGGTAACATGTGCAGAGGTGGACAAAGGAAGAAGAAATTCATAGCAATAAAGAGATAAAGAACTGGCGTGGGCAAAGCAGAAGACAAGCTGTGCCTGGACATTACAGAGTATGGGAAGGAAAGCCTGAAAGCACTAAAGGACACTTCTCTCCAGAGCCGTTAACAGAGTAGTTCAGTTGCAACACCCTCCAATCGTATGGCACATGGCTGCACAACTGGAAAACAAACATCTTACTCCCTCTGGAGTCTAGGTCATGAAGAGGTAGACTTTGTTTTCACCTTCACGGTTTTTATGGTGTGTTTTCTGACTTTGTTTATTAGTTCTTCCTTTTTTTGTTGTTTGATTTTTTTGTTTAATTGGGAAATCGCATACTTAGGCAATGATAAATTTTTGGCTTCTTTAGTGTACAATCTATGCACAAAGAAATAGATAATAGAGTTTTCTCAGATATAGTAACTTCCAAAATAACCACTGTAGAATTTGCAAGTGACACTAACAGCTGCTTAAAATTTATTTTCTTCTAATACTGGATGTTATAAAAGTCCATTCATTTCTAGGTAGCATCAGGAGGAGAATTTTGGGAATTGCCAACATTCAAACTATTTTAATGACCCTCATCAAGGTGCTGAATTAAGGTTACACAGGTACCTTGCTGTTCCTTAAATCTGACATGAGTCTTCAGGAATTGATTTTTTCTGTGACCCAATTTTTGCAGGCAATTTTCCTTTCTGTTGTTTTCTGTAGTGCAGGGAATACCTCAGCTAGGATTTTTGTCCTGAGATTTGGCATATCTGTTTCCAGTCATCACTACAAAGAGGAAACGAGGAGAATCATGAAAAAATATTGCATATTTACTGGATTTAGCTTTTAAATAAAGACCCACAATATTTTTACTTATCTGGCTTCTGCTGCTCATAACTAAAAATAAATAAATGCATAAATCAGCAAACAATGAAAAACTTCTTTCTACAACATGAAAATCACCTCTGCCAAGAATTTGATTGTGTCCTAGGGACATGCGGAGATGGAGTTAAAAGGAAAGATCCTCTATCAACTCCTTTTTGTTTGTGTATTGTTTGTCACTGTATCCGTTTATTAGCCTGGAGATAATGTGACAGTTGACTCTAGCAGTAACACAACACTCATTAGTAAGCTTGACAGGGAGGTGCCAGCAGCTACTTGAGATTGCATTTTATCAATCTTCATGGCTCATTTGGGAGGCTCGATACACTGTGATCTAGTCCCAGTGTTCATTGGGACAGGGCAAGCAACCAGGAGTGCTTCTAATAATGGAGACTTGGAGAAGTTCTCTGTGATGAGATAATCTCTTCTTAGTCAAAAAATGCAGTGCTGACCTAACAATTCTGCAACTTCTACCTGACAGATTCAATGTCAAATGCAGAACACTTGTATAGAGTTTTTAATGTAAATTTTCTAACATTTCTATACCCCTTAGGATAGTTATTTGCAGAATTCTCTCTAAAATGAAAATCAAAAAGATGGGTAAAAACATTAATGCCACTCTTGAAACTGTGTTGTCAATCAAAAGAAGCAGTGACAAGTCTTTACAGATTTCAATGTTTGCTCTCTCTTCCTTGACTTTTCCCATGATATTTTTGGTAGCTCATGACAATTTTGAAGTAATTTACTGTTTTCTTTTTAACTTTAAGATGCTATTGATTTGCAGCACTGTGATTCATCACAATGATGCCAATTGCTAAATGAAAAGATTTTGTATTATTACTTCCACAGATATTAAACTGTAGTACATAACACAAGATAATATAGAAATAAAAAAATCAGTGTTTCGTCCTTCCTCTCTGCATGTTGAGCTTTTCAAAGGCATTAGGAACATGTTTTCAGTGCCCATGGACAAGATAGTGACATATTTATAAAATACACATACTCTAAAATTCTAATCTATTTGCACTGTTTGAAAATGAGTACTTTGGGTAAAAAAATAACTATTGCAAGATTCATGACAAAAATATGACTCTTGGCAAAACTGATGCCTGTTGTGTGCACTGGTGAAATATCACATACTGCTGATATAGCTTCGTACTGCTGTGTGTTAGTAATGTCCCCTGGATTACCAGCCGAGGAAACAGAATGTCAGCTTTTGTCATGCAAGAAGAAATGTTTTAATCTGTTTAGGAGGTTAGTGCAGTATGAATTACTGAGATACCATATGTCCTCTAAAACACATGGCAAATTTATCTTGCCTGAAGAACAGCAACTAAAAAACACTTAGTTGTGTTGTCTGATACCAGGCATATAAAAAAACCACAAAAAAACCCAAGGAACCCTATACACTAGTGTGCCATCTTTGGCAATAAATTGTATATAATTAGTGAAGAACTACATTACAAGATTAAAGAAGAACACTATAGAACAGTTTGACTTCAATCCTTTTTTTGTATTTATGTAATCTTGAAATTTCTTTTTTTTCACATTTTTAATACCTCATACATACATAGTTTGCTTATATCTGCAAAAATAATTTTCTTTAAGGGATTGCATCATCCCAAACAATGGTTAACCACAAATTCCTTTAATAAAACATTAAAAATACATGTGCTCAGTCAGACACACTGAATAAAGTGTATAGATACGGAAGGTGACATAACTCAGGGACTTGAGTGAGAGAGGAAGAACTGAGGAAGAAGGATGTGAGGCTGGATGCTCACTTGGGGAGTGTGTATGCATGTAAAAAGAGAAGATATTGAAAGGGAAAGAGATAGACACTCCTTCACCAATGCTGAACTCTGACTGTAATTCGAGGCATAAATGTAGCATTCACAATGGTGTCTAAAATTATATCCTTTGAACTGATTATACTCTTTTTTACCGATAATTCACTTATTGATAGTAGTTACATATTTGGGTTTTGCATAATCTGAACGGAATTTTAGTTTATAAACCTAGAAATCAACATGTGAATTAATTTGCTCAATGATATCATCACTGAAGTAATATTATGCCTGTAGCAGAAAGCAATCAAAATAAGAAAATTCACTGCTAAGTCTTCACCATGCCATATGTCCCCTAATATCTAATTACAACAGGAGCACAAAAAAGCAAGTCATTAAACTTGCACCCTATTGTGCATAGGTATTAGAGGACATGTGGTGCATGTAAAATAAAAGAATGACATTCCATGCATTTCTTTTATTTGCAGCAACTGTTTTTAATGTAGGAAACTTTTTTCTCTATTTTGGTTTTCTGGAAAATTTCCAAGATTTTAGTTTTTGATAAAAATGATTTAAAAAAACCCATCAAACCTCTGGAATTTGCTATTTACATTTACATTAAACACATATTTTGTTAGAGAGATCTTGAAAGTTTTCCAAATTCAAACATTTTTGACAAGTTTTTTCTTTTCCACTTAAAGAAACTGAGTTGACACAGGATGAACAGAAAGGTTCCTTTATGAAAGTTGACAGGCCTCACTAGCCCCTTTTTAGAATAGAGATAAATCCATACTGAAGTACTACATGGACAGTTGGTTGGATCAGTTTTATTGGACATTTTAGTCAACGACCCAGCGAAAGGACTAGAACAAGAAATCTCTTTGTATATGTTACCCTCTTCAGTAAAATGGCACACTGATAACAAAGAACTCTAGAATGACCTAAAAATTCTGAGTCAGTGGGCAAAACATGGCAAATGAAGTTTAATGCAGATGAGTGTAAAACATCTAGGAAAAAAAAAAAGTTAAAACTATGTCTTTGTCATGCTGAACACAAACTTAGTCATAGATATGGAAAAGGTCAGTTGTGAAATCATCAGCTTGGTGGGCAGGGAAAGTCCAAAGAGAAGCCTTCAAAATGATGGTCATCTCAAAGAAAGGAACAAAAGGGCAAAACACAAGTTATCATTTTCCTACTGTCTCAAACTTTGTTAGCTCAACATCTTGAGTATTTTGGGTAGTTCTGGCCTCTCCATAGGTGGACATAATGAATTTTACGAGTATAGAGAATTAGGAGGCAGAGTAGCTGAGTTATGAGGAGAGACTTAAAAAGCTTGTGTTCTTCAGTTTGTAGAGGAGAAGGTTGAGGGTGATACAGCTGAAATTCACAAAACCATGGATGTGGATAAAGCGCAAGTTAGTTAATTAAGTTTATAAATAGTTGAACATTTCCCTTTCTGATTGTCCCACAATTAGAATATATCAGAAACATTATAAGATGGCATTTCAAATTGCGATTTCAAACTTTGCAGGTCCCATGAAACAGAATGGCAGCTTGGAACCCAGGCTTGAGGAGTTTACCGTTATTACTGTTGTTATTATAATTATTATTTTACAGCACTTTTTCTTATTTTTAAAATTTATTCTTATTTCTCAGTTTCAAAATTCTCACTTGATGTCCACTAGATAGATTTTGGTTCATCATTAAGTGCTAACTGAGTAGTCAGTGTTAAACAAAACATGGAAACCAATACAGTCCTTTATGGTCTAAAGCATCACAATGTGAATTAATCTAGGCGATGCTACACTTAACACTGCACAAGGCTCAAGTGCAACCCTCAAAAACATATCAGACAGCTATGTACAAGTTCGAGCTAAGTGGAAACTCCAGGAACAGTCTGTGAAAATATATATATATATATATATATATATGTATATATATATATAAAATATACCACACATTAAGACCATTATTGTTTTCTGTAATATTTCTACACCTGATAATTTCACTTTTCTCTGTTTTTCAACTGGTTTATGGGCATGAATCTATTTATATCTCTGGGGTTTTTAAGGATTCTTTGGACATACATCACTCTTTTCTCCCAATGCAATTCTTCCTATAGTTACTGTATGTGGTACAAGACGGAATGTTTACTTTCTACACAGAATATCCTTAGCACAGTGTGCTGGGGTTGAGTTAATTGCCTTCGCAGTGGCTAGTATGAGGTTGTGTTTTGAATTTGTTCTGAACACAGTGTTAATAATATAGTGATGTTTTTGTTATTTGCTGAGCAGGGCTTACACAGAGCCAAGGCTTTTTCTGCTTTTTATACAGACACACTGGCAAGGAAGTTGGGAGTGCATGGGAGACTGGGAGGCGACACAGCCAGGACAGGTGACCCCAGCTGGGGATGTTCCATACCATATGACATCATGCTCAGTATATAAAGCCTGAGGAAGAAAGAGAAAAGGGGGGAAGTTTGTGGCGATGGTGTTTGTCTGCCCAAGTAACTGTCAGGTGTGATGGGGCTGTGCTCTACTGGAGATGGCTTAACATCTGCCTGCCCTTGGGAAGCAGTGAATTGATTCCTTGGTTTGTTTTGCTTGTGTGTGTGGCTTTTTCTTTCCCTATTTAACTGTCTTTACCTCAACCCATGAGTTTTCTGGCTTTTACCCTTCCGGTTCTCTCCCCAAACCCACTGATGGAGGAGTGAGTGAATGGCTACTTGGTGCTTCGTTGCTGCCTGGGGCTAAAGTATGACACACAGACTTTATTAGTGTAAAAGAGGACGAAAATGGAAATCTTCTAGTCTCTTCAAAATACAATGCAATAGAGCAAAAATTGTGCTATTAAAATGGACTCTCTCCTGTATTAACATAGTGTCTCATTCAGACTGTTTTCAAAGTGTTTTCTTTCCTTTTTGGAGGCCTGATACAGATATTTGAGATGTACAGAACAGCAACATGAACTTTATGAAATGTCAGTAATTGCTGTGCATACACATAAAGTCGTTATTTTAAGCAAAAAAGCCTACTTAAGTTTCCCACCTCCCTACAAAGTAGGTAAAGAGATTGCCTCACATTAAGGTCCAGTGGCTTGCAAAATTAAAACTGTTGGAGCAGAAAAAAACCCTTATCAGATATTTTAAAATCTGAATTATAAGATCAACAATGGTCTACCAATGAATTTCAGAGGTTTGAAATAAGTCATTCTGTATCTCGAGTTTCTTAATGTTAAAAAGAGTATTTTAGAACTCAGTATGAAAGTAAATAACTAGCAACAATATAGAAAACAATTTCTATAACTATATTATTTTGTCCATTAAGTTAAGGCTCACTAGGGATTTCATAAAAACTGGACTATCTCCAAGCTTTCTATTGCTACTGTTGTTTCAACATAATAGACTAAATGCAAACGCATGTATCTGTGTACCAAAACCACTTAAATTTTTCATTGCTATCATGAAGGATGCACAGAGAAAGAAGGTAGCAGAAGTGCCTGAGCTAAAATATTGTGAAAATCAAATATCTGTAAATGGAAAAATATGAGGTCTTTATGTACAGGAAACTAATTTATGGCCTGAGAATTAGTAAAGTTAGTATTTCTTTTGCAGTCCACTTGTTCTTGTAAATAAGACCTCTAATTATCTTGCTCTAGTCAAACACCTCCATGGATTACTGGGCTGATGGTGATATTATTTAGCATTATCTTACTTTTCATTTTAATTCTCATTCGACCTTTCTTGTGATATTAGTCATGCCACTGTCAAACAAATTTCTGCTTCTTATTTGTTTTCATATGGTTGGTTGCTAGCAAACCATAAAATTAAGATTATATAATAAGAGGTAGCCTTGTAGGTAAAGGGGTTGGTGCGGATGTGTGCAGAAAAGAGAAACATCCTGCAAAAATGAAAGTGACCAAAAAATGGAAATTCTTCCCATGGGAAAGTTTTCTTTGGTTTTATGATATAGATTTTTTATTACATGGGAATTAAATGTCAAATTAAAAATTAATAAATATATAATGCCAAGCACATTATGATCTTGAATAAAACACATTAAGCTGATGTTGGAGATGATAATACCCTGATACATAGATAGTCTCAGATAACTAAACTGCAAAACATTACCAAGTGTTTTAAAAGCTCAGCAGCATACAACTTAAATTTTAAGCAGAAAAATTTGTTGTTATTACAACAAATGACTGAATAAAAACTTAGACAAATACAAGTTTATCTAGTCTTACTGTGGGTAAGATGCCAAAAACAAGTTCGCTGTGTCTATTATTTTTTTCTGAATGCTTGAAAATGCAGCTGGCAAAACAAAGCTGTCTGAAATCAAAGAGTACACAGACTTTCAAGTATTCAAATGCTATTCATCCCTCAGCTCATCTGTGACAAACCTTAGATTTGTGTGTGTGTACAGGGAGGAGTGTGTGTCTTCCCTTTTTTTTTAGGGTTATCTTGGGTACTTTTGTCGTTTGTTTTTTTTTTTTTTTGCAAAATCACTGCCACAAAAATTATAATTTCACATTTAGAAACTACATTTTTTAACTTTTTAGCTTTTGTCTTAGTCTTAAAACAAAGACTATACATGACTCGTCTATAGTTCATAAGAGAAATAATTCAAACCTGAGATAGATTCCAGCCAACATTAAAAAAACTGCTGATTTATGAGGTGAATAATTGAAATTGCGTTTAAAATTTCTGTTTTACATGAAATATGCATTAACCTTTGTGATGTTTTAGACTGTTGGCCAGAATCTCGAGTCACCTTTGACATAGTGATTTTTTCTGAACACCATTACCTTCTCATAGTCCAAGAGCTACAACAACATTTTTTTTTTCTGAGTAGTGCCACGTTCTGTGCTTTGAACCTTTATTTGGTATGTGTTTAGATATCTAATCTCTGTGTTGGATGAACTGTGTGCTCCATATCAGCTGAAATAAAACTGTTCAGGAAGCCAGCAAAAAGCTGTCCTGCTCGCCTGTCAGTTAGCTAGCCTTTGCTGAGGGATCACTCAAAGTATTATTTGTCATTAATCCTGCTTGTATTGGTCACACTGCTTGTATGGTCCTGTCTTGCTTTACACAAAAATTCTGGTATCCACCTTTTCTTTTGTCTTTTTTCCAAATATTCCTTTTTGGCTTTTGGTGTTTTGCCTTCTTTGAAGAGGCTGAACTACTAGAGATTAATGATTCAAACATTTGACCACCTGCAGTGACCGCCCAGGTGCTGTAAGAAACAGGACTATTGGTGCCCATGGCTCAATCAACAGAGTGCTTTGCTAAAAACGTGCTGAGTGGCCACCCAGGTGCTGAGGGTGTGCACACTAGACACCTCAGGCTACAAGCTGGGTGTTGAACAAGATAAGGCAAGTGACAAATTCTGCAGGGTGGGGTACTGTTTCTTTTTCCTTACACAGACGACTCAGCTGTGATAACTCCCCTAAACATTTGCACCTGGCCTGAAGGTATTCATCTCATGCTAATGAGCCCTATTGGCCATAATGGACTCAGCTGCCCTGACATAAGAGACATCTCAGAAGGTGTCGAAAACTCCCAAAGTATCATGTGACTCACGGTATTACATCATCCGACGTAAAACTCTGCCCCAGGGGAGGTACCAGAGGCATTCCCACCTGAACCTGAGTGCATGTAACTCTGAGTTTTGGGGCTTTCCTCACCACCCAGGGTTTCCACCCACCACCTTGGCTGATCTGGACTGCAATCACCATTTTGACCACTGAACAAATAAATTTGTTGCTGGACTCAATGGGTGTCTTGCAGGTCCTTCCAGTCACCTGGGGGTTCCACAGCCCTGCTCTGACTGCCTGTACCAGCACCGCAACCTCACTCCAGTGCCACGCAAGCATCTGCTGTTATTGAATATCAGCCATCTGCTGTTTCCTGCCAGCGCTCACTCTCCAACCATTCCTTCCATGTTTTCCAGGCGCAGGGGAGGTGAACCACGTGGAAGGGCAGCCATCTTGTCTCTGTCCTGTGGCCACATGTGTATTTTTCCAGGTGGGGGAGGTCAGCAGCCATCTCGATTTGGTTCAGTGAGTGGGGCTTGGGAAGTTTCTCCTCATTGGTTGGTTTAACCCATTTATATCAGTATTGTTATTAGTATTCCTTCTTGATAAAGAGTTATTTTTTCACTTACGTCTTGGCATATTTGATCTCTCTCTCTGTACTGGCAAAACCAGGGGTATTGAATCTGAGGGAGTAGACTTCTGTCAGAAATCTTCATCCCTCCAAATTGTCTCAAACTGAGACAGGCCCAGATGCCTTGGATAATATGAATGACCAGAGAAAGTCCTTGCCATAAAATAATTAGTGCTGCTGCTACCATTAGTTCCTGTTTTCCAAAGGGTATCTATCAATTGTTTACTAACTATGTAAAGTTAATTTGGCAAGACACCAGAATAAGAGGAAATAAATTTTCATTGAGTTGTGGAGATTTTTAGTTACCTGTGGATGTGAATCTTACATCTTCTAAATTAATAAACTAATTAATTTGTTACTGCAGCACCGGCAATTCTCTTTCACACCTCCTATAAGCTCCTCTTCTCTTGTTACAGTGCCCACGTCCCATACACTTGAACTCCCAATTAGGCAAGTGGTCACAGAGTGGTCACTGAATCCAGGCTGCACGTGTGCCAGCAGGCCACCAACACGCACCAGGTAGGTCAGCAGGCTTATGGCTACCACGGAGACCATTCATAGCCCATCTGCTAATTCTCAAAAGATTTATTCCAATTAATTATCTTTGGCTCTTCTACTACTCTACCAAGCTTGGCTAAAATTGACCAGAGTTTTGTCAATGGCCAGGAACTGACCAGGACTGATGGATGAGTAGATCTTTATTCATCCATTGGTTTCATTAGGAAACCAATACAAGCAGCTGGTAATTGCAGAGTGTGTCAGGCACAGGTGAATGCTGGGGTGCCTCTGTCAACCCTCTTAATTTGCTCTGTTTCACCTGGCAGACAAGATTTTTTTTCTCTTTTGAAAGTTTTTTGTTCTGGCTCATGCTATAACAAAAGCACCCATTTGAGATTCCAAAGCCTTTTTGTGGTTTTGCTGCACCCACTTGAAAGAAAAATTTCACACCAATTCATTTGAATACTCTGACTGTGGTGAGTTGATACAACATGTTAAAAACCCTTGCTGTTATACAGTTTTGAGATCATGTCAAAAGCATATTAGAATGTTTCATCTCATTCAAACAAAAGGCAGCCTTTGAGGAAACTGCTAAGCCAACTTTCTGTTTTTTTCATTTTGATTACAAAGGAAAAAGATCTTGTGCATTTTTACTATCTTGATCTAGATTTCCCTCAACCTCTCCTCTCAATATCCTTTAGTTAGTTTTGACCAAATTTCACAGCAGAGTATATATTTCATGGATCAGTGGAAATTTGTGATGTAGATTGCAAAGTTGGAGAGAAGACCCTGTTAGTGATCCAGTTGAAGAAAATATTGCAACCACTGTTCAATCATCTTTAGACATCAGACAACCCACACAAAACAGATGTGCTTTCTGTGAGCAGGCAATGTTCACCAGAAACATAGCATCTGTAACAGGAGAGGGTGTCAGCTGTGACACACAAATCCATAGGAAACTGAGCTTGTTTAGCTCTCTAACCTATGAATGAGAGTGCTCTTGAATCTGTTATATGTGAGAGTGTGCACATGTATGTTCCTTCAGCTAGATGAAAGCAAGCCTTATTATTTCCTAAACACTGGATTCAATTGTAAATTTTTAAAAATATATATTTCATTTGCTAGAGATCTTATGTTGCATTTTTTCTACTATTCTTTCCAGCTCTACAGCAACTACACATCTCTGTATAACCAGATTTACTGTCACTCAAGTCTGATTACTGAATGTTCCCAGTTCCATAAAATATTATGTCTACAACTGCACCATTAGAAAGAAGATAAAAGGCTGAGAGGGGCTTCTATCTCTGCTATATTCCCCTCCATTTAAAAAATGCACAGGTAAGTAGTATCACGTATTTCTTAGCCATTGATGCTGTTTAACAGAAAGTTTCTGTGTGTTATATCTAGCAGTGGGCATCTGAGTAGGGCAGTCGTGCAGAAAAGTGCCTGCACCATTCTAGGATGTTTTGAAGACTTTGATAGAACCATTGTGTTACTTTGCTTATTTACGAGTAATATACATTTGATTTGCTGCATGGTGATTATTACTCATTGTTTTTGTTTTTCCTTTGGAGAAAAAAAAGACAACTCCTCTCTCACCCTACTCACCTCTTTTGTTACCTTTGGCATCTCTAAAGTACTTAAAAAGTCTGAGCTGCCATGTGCTGTTGAACTAACAATTATTGTAAGGATTTTTAATATATTCCCATTGTTTTACACCATCTCAAAAATACTGCAGTGTTTCAATAACTTGATTAACTACATCTCAAGTTCCTTAAATCCATGTCACCTGGCCCAAAAGAACTGAAATAAAAATCAGTCTTTTCAAGAACTGTATTTCCTTCTCATTAAAGTTCTTCTGTTTTTGGGCTCTGGCCCAACCATATTAGTTAATCCTACCAAGAGGTTTGGTGAAATGGAACCAGAGAATGATCCAAGTATTATCTGTGAATGTTTTAGATTGCTTTTTTCTGATGAAAATCAATTTGAGAAGGAAACTTTACTGAAAACAATGCCAAAAATTACTAGTTTGCAAATGGAAAACTTTTTATAGAAACTATAACAGTACATTAGCTTCACTGCACCCAGTACACTTTTTACAGTGCGAAAATGCTCTGAGTGGGGAATCTGTATTTGGGCTGGTTTCATATATCTAGTTAGTTCCTTCAGTGCATTTTAGAGAAGCAATTAATAAACATTCAGCATCGTTAAGTCTTTGGTTTGAGAAACAGGGTTTATGTTGTAAATGGTAAAGGGGTGACCCAATGCTATCGAGCTGGGCAGTAATGAATGTTCCCCTCTGTGTTGGTGGATCCTTTTAGGCAGTGGAGAAGTGTTTGGGAACCCTTTGAACAATCACTTCTTCAAGTGCTTAGCTACATCAGTAATACTGCAGTCTAATTTAGCATACTCTAATAACCACATTTAAAACCTCTAGAGGTGTATGTTTTAGAATAGATTTCTACAAAAATACCAATCTGAAAGTATATATTTTTCAGTGGTGCAAGGACTGTAAAAAATTATTTTTGTAATGAGGTAGCATATTCTTTCCCCACATGAAACGCTGATGGAAATCACAATAAATAAATGTGATGTCAGGTTAGAAAAAATGTTGTAGTTTCATGTTGTTGGTTTGCAAATTGAATTTTTACATAAAATTTATACTAAATGGAACCTCATTATACAGTGATGAGGTCCAGTGTGATCCAAATCGTTAAAATCACTGTACTGCTTAATGATTCACTAAGTGGTACTGCAGTGCCATAAATTTAGTACCAGTTTCATGATTCAAAACACCAGACTGAGACACCAGCAAATCGTATGTGGATCATTAAATTTACAATGAATGTCAGAGATGAAATAAGGGGGAAAAAACACTTTGAGAGATAAGGATAATATGTGCTCTAAGGTGACATCCATCAAGATAAATGATCTTATACCACTTCTGCTTGGATAATAATGAGGGGTTGTTTTTTTGTTATTCTTTATTTCATAATTTCTAAAGGGGTTGAAAGTCTAAGCCTTTTAAGAATTAAAGTATCTGTCATTTTCTGAGTACCTTGTGATCTATTTTATTTGTATTTATACAATATACATATGCTGCTACATTCTCCTCTGACCCCATTGGGCCAGATTCTCCCTTTGGTAGGATCAAAATACGTCAGTTTTGTACATTTTACAATAATAGATTAAAATAGTGTAGCTAATAGACTAATAGTGCTATCAGAACCCTTGAAAATAATTTTTTGCAGGTTTATATACATAGATGGTCAAATAAAGAAGTTCAATAATAATAATAACAACAAATTTTTTTAATAATATTATTAATAATATTTCTTTTATGTTTCATTTGTTTGCACATTCTAACGTACATATGTAAATATAAAAAATACATCCAAATGAGCAATATAGTTATAGTCAAGGTACACACATGGAATATTTCACTCTTTCAGTTTTAGGAGACTGAATAGTTTGTTTTTCCTCTGATTGACTAG
Source organism: Neopelma chrysocephalum (assembly GCF_003984885.1). NCBI lineage: Eukaryota > Metazoa > Chordata > Aves > Passeriformes > Pipridae > Neopelma > Neopelma chrysocephalum. The sequence continues at coordinate 14,057,158 of NW_020897694.1, read as the reverse complement.
TTGATTTTTTTTAATTCTCCACCAGTAGGTGTTCCTCATCATGAATCAGACATCATCAATACAGTACATAACATGTAGGCTGCATTTTTCAGAACCAACATATCCTAAGTGAGGAGTAAAGCATTGAATTTAAACTAAAAATTATTCATAGATTTAAAAAAAAAACCAAAAAAAACAAAAAAACCCTAATGTCAACTACATCAGTGTGACTGGACCGGAGAATTTAAAATTTTTTCCAGAAAGATATGAATTGAATAGAATGAAGATATATTATTAGATCTAATGATACTATATGGAAAAGTAGGAATTCTGAAATTGCTTACCTGGGCAGGAGGCAGGTTTCCTAAAGTTTTGTTCCACTGCCTTACTCAAAATTTCATCTTATTTCATTGCATGTAGATGCCAAATGCACATAAATGCTGCATAACATAGAACTTCATCAACAAACTCAGAAAAAGTACAGAATATAAAAATATAAACCAGAATTTTTATTTGAGAAACTGTATTCTGGGGTTTGTTTTTTCATGTTGACTTAGTTAGTACAAAGCATGTGAAAAATATATGGAACTTGTTTCCTTTTTTTATTTTTGTGAAACCAAATAAAATTAAGCTGTTTTTCATGCAGTCAGAAACGCAGAATATAAATATTCTTTTACAAAAATTTGGCTATGCAGTCAGTGTGACCTTGAGCCCACCTACATTTTGAATTGCTATCCTCTGCAGTTAGTAATAAGAATAGGAAATACTAAAAAGAATAGGAAAATATAGGAAACATCTCTGTCAGTCTGTGTCTCTTTCTGTGTCCTTCAATAATGTGACTCCTTCTTCTGTCCACCATTTTTGCAGTTCTGGCCTCATGAGCAAGCTGTTTCTCTGTTGTCTGCCCTAATCATCTCTTTTTTAATTGAAAACATAAGGTTTTTGCTACTCTTGCTCACCTTTTTTAACTCTAGTCCGTTGAACTTTCATCAATCCACAGGACTGATATCAAATACACTGCACACTTTGCATGATGGAAACAGTGACTGATGTAATTACAATAATGCAAGTTTAGGCTGATTATAATAATTCCTTTTTGATCAAGTATCAAAGTAGAGAAGAAGGAAAGCTTTTGTGTTCAGATACAGTTCTTTTGCACATTCAAGAGCTTAAGCAGGGGGAAAGTCTTCAAGGACTATGCAGGTCTTGAATTGGTTTGAAATAATATTTTACACATTCATTTTAAATCACAGCCAGTGGTAGGATTTTTCTAAAATGATTGTTTACAAATACAGAGTCTGTTGTAAGGAGGATGCAGGCTGTTTGCACTGTGAAATGGTACTTAAAATCAATTTATGCCAACCAACCTGGATTTATTTTTTTCTTCACACTAGTCTTGTAAAAGTGGAAAGTGAGATGAAAGGAAAATGAATTCGTTTACTTTCAGACACAGGAAATGCTACTAAATTTGGATATGAGAAAATATTGAACTTTCACTGGGGAAAAAAATAAATGATTTGAGGCCCTAGTGATCACACAGAGGATCCAAACAATTTGACAGGTATGAATTTATCTCACTTGTGAATGAATAACCTTTGGTAACTCACTTGAGACTTAAATATTCTGAACGCATTTTCTCTGGAACACTTCAAAAGACACAGTTCATTTCTGTCTCTACCAAACAACCCCTTTGGTTACCTTCAGTTTACTGAGTTTTTTGCTTTGCAAGTTTGGAAAATTAGCATAATAAAAACTTACCAGTGAGTTTTAGTCATGAAGGAATGAAACATTAACTCTGATTATTCTAAAGTCTACAAAAACTGGTTTTTGTATCAGCTAAGGGAGTCTTCATTGATCTCCTCTAAATCTTGCTTAATCGGTAAAGAGAAATTCACTTCACTTTAAAATACAGGCATATGTTTTCAAAGCAGCACTTCAATATATTCAGCAGGTAACTTCAGTATAAGGTGTTTTGTGCAACATGGACCAAAGTGAACCTCCAAGAAATGCTGCACATCTCAAAAATAGCAGAGAGCTGAAGATATAAAGGAAAGTGGAGGAAAGTGAGTGCACACCATGCTGAGAGCTGTGTATGATGGGTTAGAAGTGATCACAGCTTTCTGAGTGTGCCTTGTAGATGGGTGAAGTCTATTAAACTAGATTATCATTACTTTGCTAATGGATATCTCCCTTCACCAGTCACTGACTATGAACTGGCAACTGTAATACATACAAAAAGATTCAGTTACTCATCTTGAACATGCTTTTTTGAAATTTAATGGTAAAATATATATAAAACAACTAAGAGATTAAAGTTGGAAGAGATCAACAAAAAGAGGCAATGGGCATGAAAATCACTAGTGCTTTAAAATTTGCTTTGTTTTTATCAAGGTTAAATGTTTCTGTGCTTATGCTAAACTTCTGTTACAAAGCAAAATTCTAAACAGTCTCTTGTAATACGTGGTAATGATTATGATTTTAAAGTTTTCAGAAGGTTGAAGGAGCTATTCAAAATCTTTCATTGTTTCATCATGTTCTGCTGACAAGCCATATGAAACTGAGAAATCACAAGATCACAGAATGACTGAGGTTAGTAGGTACCTCTAGAGATCGTCAGCTTTGGATTCTGAAAATCTAAATATAGGTTTCTAAATGCAAGCACCAACCTGTGAGTTAAGTATCTAAGCTTTCATCTAGTCCATAAAAATAATAGATGCTCAGAGTTCCTAAAATCACCCCAAAGTAGCTAATGATATTTAGTCAGATGTACAGCCTTCTTGCTTGCATTGACTAACATTTGAGCTGACCATAATGGGAACTGCATTGGGTCTGGATGAGGTGGAGTCAATTTTCCCTACAACAGCCCTCACAGTGTTGTGCTTTGCACTGGAGCTGGAAAAGTGTTGATAACAAACCTGTGCTTTGGCTACCGCCAAGCAGTGTCAGTGCTGTCTCCCCAGCATTCTACTCCCCTCCAGTAGGATGACAGTGGACTATATCTTGGGAGGCCAGCTGACCCAAACTGACCAACTGACCATTCCATACCATATGATGTCAGCTAAGAAAAGGAGGAGGAAGGGGGGACACTCGTTATTTACAATATTTGCCTTCTGGAACAACTGCTACGTGTGCTGAAGCCCTGCTTCCTGGGAAGTGACTGTACATTACTTGCTGATGGAAGGTAGAGAATAACATCTCTGGGTTCTTTTCCTTCTCTTGTGCATGTGCAACCTTTCGCTTTCGCTTTACTACACTGCCATATGTCAATCTAGAAATTGTTTTCCATCTTTTCTCTCTCCTGTCCAGCTGAGAAGGGGGATGATAAAGCAGTCTGGTGAGCACCTGGTGTCCAGCCAAGGTCAACCCACTACAGGACCTTAGACTCTTAACTTACATATAGGTACTGACATTTTGACAAATAGATTGGGTTTTGCACCCTGCACTGAATATGTCTTGGGGATGTTGATCCACATGTTCACTGTTGTCTAATTCGTGCTTTGGAAATGCACCAGCTGTGTAGGTTTCTTCCCATATGGTATGACCAGCTTAGAGAACATATACATGTTTTTCCCTCTCTCTCTGCCGAAGGCTTCCTTTGTCTGCATCTGAGGAGATCTGTTCTGTAGATCTGAAGGAAGTACAGTGATGGCAGTTCTTTTTTACATACATTTATGAGACTAAGTGTAACAATTTATTCATTGCAATGGTGTCCTGATTGGGTAGCAATGGCTAAAGCAGAGATGTTTTACTTCTGTGAGTGACATGCATCAGTGCTGGTGTTCCTGTTGTCACCTGAGCAATACATCTGCTACAGGTCTGACCTTCCGAAACCACATTAATGAAGTAAGTATGAGCTAGGTGACTGGTAATAGCTGATGCACGTGCTCCCTAGATCTGATGCTTTCTCTGCTTCACCTTTTTTTCTGTAAAGCACTAAAGCTAAAAAGAAAACATGTCATTCATCTAAAAAGGATTATAAGCTTTCCTTGAAAACAATAGTATAATTTAAACAGGTTAGATCAATAACAGAAATATATATGTCTTCAACCAGCACTATGACACACTTTTTTGTATCTAGAGTGCATTGAAGAGTAGTCAGCATACAATATCATAACTAATACAAAAAGATGACATATCAATCACTCTTATTGTGCTCCATCTTCATATGACATTTCGGCTCTTTGTTTAGATAATAATTGTACACAACTCTGTAGAGCTTTGTTTCTTTAGTCTAACCATGTCTAAAGCATTGTTATGTTTGATAAGAGGATTTCTACTTACAATATAATTATATTCTACATATAATTACATTGTATGTATATAATTAAATTAACATTGTATTAGGTATCGATTGACAAAATGGGATGAAACATAGCATGAAGAGACTTCGTGGTAAATATCAATGTTTGGTTTATAGCTGTAAAGAGATTTTAAAACCTACCTTAGTTAAAAATGGTAGTTGTGAATTTTGGCAATTATAGTATTACACTACAACAGTTTTACTAGCTGGACTGCACCCACAGCATGAAACTACTGTATCAAGATATGGAATTATTTAGCTTTCACAGGATAAGCTATTTATTTATATGTTAAAGAGTTTTCCATATAAACACTCTTACTCCAAATGCAACACATAATTTTAAAACTATATCTTACAGAAATACACATAAAAGGATTGAAAAGAGAAACTCCTGTGAACCCTTTTAATGTCAAAAGAATGTCTGTTACCTCCTCTTAAACACTCACAGTTCCATGAGCAATGTGTTTAAAAAAGCCTGAAAGAATAGATGGTTGAAGATAACAAGATCTTGTCTAATCAAGAGAGAAAGGAGCTCCTGAAGCAAAGTAGATCTCAAGGTTGTGGCAGTTTAAGCCACATTAGAAATCCAAAAAATAATCAAATTTTCAGGCTTCTCCACCTTCTCCCACAATTTATGCCAACACCAAAGAGAAACTTTCAGGCCAGAGGCTTCTATAGGGGAAGGGGGAAGTATATACATTTATTTACACAAATAAATACTATACACGCTAAAGACAACTATATATATTACATTTCTATCAACCAGTCCTTTCAAGCCCTTCCTTTAAGTTTAGTCCAGGAAAGAGCTTTTTCAAGGCTGGAAAGTAACCAGTCCCTCTGTGGGAGTGTTCTGGGCCTGAACGCTCCCCCCTCACCAAGTTCCACTTGTTTTGTTGTAGTCTCTCCTCCTCATGAAGTCTGAGAAGATGGCTTTGAGTCCTTGCTCTCCTGCTGCAGTGTGATCTCTCTCTCTCTCTCATACCTCAATTCATAGGCTGCTGCAGTGTAGTTCTGCTTATCAATTGTCCACATCCTGGCATGTGGATTTCTCCTCGGGTTTTCGGTTGTCCTGCATGGCAGAGACATCCTCCAGGCCCCTTTCTCTCTCTCTGGGGGTCCGTCTCCAATTTCGCTTGGGACTCTTCTCCTGACCGCCGGGCCTACCTCCACGGCCCATCCACTTGGCTCGGCTTCAATGCTGAGCCTCTCCTCCACTTTCCAGCAGAGGGAAAGGAAAGCCCCCCTCCACAGCTTAGCTGTAGAAAAGGAGGGGGGGAGAGGGCTTGGCTGCAAAAGCCTGCCTCTCTCCTCTTACCTCAGGTCAGGTGCTGTGAGTCTCTTCCCTCACTGCACACACTCAAAAATGCTGCCTCTAACTCTGCTCTGGGCTAGGTAGAGATGGGGGGGCCACAGGGCTCCCCTCTCCCCCCAGAGGGGGGGGGGGGAAGAAGGAGCCCAGCCACCCCCCGGCCTTCCACACCTACACGCAGCAGACACCAACAGCCCAGGTGCCAACACAGAACTTGCCAACCACTTCCAGTGCTGTGAATATCTGATTTTTGAGCAGAAGCGAACAACATGAGTGGTGATTGGCTCTTCAGGGAACACTGCCCTGGCACCCAATCACCTCTGAGCCCCCCTCTTCTCGAGGGAGGGCCAATCTCAAACCATGACAAGGTACAGCTACATCTGCACCTTTAACTAAAGCAATTATAAACTTTGCCTAAAAAAGAAGTTTGTTCCTTGTGATGCTAAAGTCTGGTCTGTAGTCTAACACTGAATAGGCTGAGAAACTAAAGTCTCTGCTAGTAATATTCTATTAATTAGAAATATTACTGATAACATAGTAACAGTTTTTAAAAAAATCAAATATAGATGAACTCCCATGAGAAACTGATGTTATTGTCAATGGCACAGCAGCGTAAGTGCAAACGCTTGTGATTAGATTTGCTATGGTGATACCAAAGAGTGAGGAATAAGGGATCTCTCAGAAATATATCTGTTTATTATTATTTATTGGTTTTATTGTTCCAAGTGACTGCTGCAAACTTTGTTCTGGTAATTTTACAGCTAGTGCTGTAAAATTCTGCTTGTTTGGGTAGCTCTGAATAGTGTCATATTTGATTATTAAATCTGGAAGTGATAAAGCCATGGGCTACTACAGGAAGGCCTTAGTCCTAAAGAACTAAGATGTGAGCATCTTAAGTGAAAATGTTGAGTAAAAAAAAGATATCTTTTGGCTGGAAGTGATACTGAATAATCCTTGAAGTAGACAGGAAACTAATGACATAATTTGTGGCAGAAACCTTTGTCTCTAGAAGGAGTGCTGATAGGTGACTAGTTCTTTATACTTTTGCTTTCTTTAAATATTGCTTTTAATTTTTGTTACCTCTATTCCATAAGACCATCAATGCACACATTGTTCTGCTTATTGCTTAACTGAACTAGAAAATTAAAATTAAAAAAAGGGAAGAAAATAGGGAACTGAATGTTGTCAATATCTTAGATATGCTATGGTATGAGTTTCCTGGTGTTTCCCTGTGTTGGCACTGAACAAAGAAAACTGATGCCAGAGATTCTCTAACTGAATGCATGTTCAGAGTACAGGGATTTCAGTGCTGTCCTCTTATACCCCTCAGAAAACAGAGCCCTAGTGAAAGCTCTACAGAGGCATAAATCTGATCTGATGTTTTAACAGAAAAGGCAACTGGACACAGCATTGCCTCAAGCTTACTAAATAAGAATTAAATATTCAGATAACATAATTTGTCTGACATTATAAATCATCAAACATTGCATGAGTTCTGGAATACAGGTATCAGTGGAGTTGGTCACTCATAAGGCTTCTCATTGACTTTCCCAAATGAAAGAAATATGCCAAAGTAATCAGAGATGTATCCTGGGTTTTGACCAAACATGTACATCTACATTGTCCACAGGTGAATTAATTTTCTAGATGCCTGTATGGGGTTTACATGGCAAGGTTTTGGTAGCAGGGGGGCTGCAGGGGTGGCTTCCATGAGAAGCTGCCAGAGGCTTCCCCCAGAGCCAATGCCAGCCAGCTCCAGGATGGACCTGCCCCTGGCCAAGGCCGAGCCAATCAGGAGTGACAATAACACCTCTGTGATAACATATTTAAGACAGAAAAAAAAGGTATTATGCAGAAGTAATTGCAGCCAGAGAAGAGCCGAGTTAGAGCATGTGAGAAGAGCAACTCTGCAGACACCAAGGTAAGTGGAGGAGGAGCAGGAAGTGCTGTAACCCCGTGGGAAGCTTGTCCTGGAACAGGCTCCTGGCAGAGACCTGAAGACCCATGGAGAGAGGAGCCCTGGAACAGGTTTTCTCGTAGGACTTGTGACTCTGTGGGGGACCCACACTGGAGCAGCCTGTGCCTGAAGGGCTGCACCCCATGGAAAAGTGACCCATGTTGCATCAGTTCTTGGAGAACAGTTGCCCATGGGATGGATTCAAAATGGAGAAGTTCATGGGGAACTGTCTCCTGTGGGAGGGTCTCCACGCTGGAGGCAGGGAAGGACTCCTCTTCCTGAGCAGCGGCAGGAACAATCTGTGATGAACTGACCGTAACCCCCATTCCCTGTCTTCCTGCACCTCTGGGATGCAGGTACAGCTTGGGAAGGAGGGAGGGATGGGGTGAAGGTGTTTTTTAGATTTATTTTACTTCTCATTATCCTGATCTGATTTTGTTAGTAATAAATTCAATTAATAGACTCAAGTTGAGTTTGTTTTACCCATGACAGTAATCTGTGAGGGATCTCTCCCCGTCCTTATCTCAATTTGTGAACCCTTCGTTATATTTTCTCTCCCCTGTTCACTTGTGGAGGAGAGAGATAAAGCGGCTTTGGTAGGTACCTGGCATACAGCCATGGTCGACCCTCTACAATGCCCCTGTACGCTGCTGAGTGCTATGTATTTTCAGGATGTGATTGAGGGCATCTGAAATAGACCTCTAGAACAAATAATTGCATTCTAGAAGTGCCTGGTGCTCTCCATTGTCTGTAACTTGAATCTGGTCTAAAGTTTCTTTGAGTGGAGTGATATTATCTTGTTTGACATTGAGAGGGTATTGATGAAAATCACTAAACTTCACTGTCCCACACTTGCCTCCTGTCCCTTATCATCCTGAACAGTTAGATAACTGGACTGCAGGCTATGCCTTAATGTCACGTTTAGGATAATAGTGTCAGAGGCAAGGAACCCTAGTAGATGAATATAATCCATAAATTGTCTAGGATTTTTCCTCTACTTTGGCTATCTGTTTTCTCACCTCTGATCTTTGTTGGAAGGAATGGATCCTTTTCCTTACATTTAGAGATATACTTCTATCTGCGTGTGATAAGTTTAAAAAAATTTCTTTAAATCTGTTCTGTTTTTTGCAAAGCTGCTTTGATTCTAATAAAGTCTATGTTTCCATTGCTAGGTCAAATTTTTTTACATTCCCTTTCTTAGCTGTGAAAAGTTTCTGGAACAACAACAGGTAAAGAAACATTCCCAGATCAAACTCTTCTTAAGTTCCATCATAGGAGACGAAAAAGGAATACTATGGAAAGTGTATCCAAAGTAATTTCTGAGAACACAACTAATGGGAATTAATCCACTATTCTGAATGGTAGATACTAAATAGTATGCATGAAACCTATTTATGTAGAAATAAACAAACTAGTATACTCAGGTTGACCTTGTCTTTTAAGGTTAAAGTGTGCCTCACAGGATACTTTCACTCATGAAATTATATGCTTGCAGATGACCTTGTAAACGTTTATGCGTTTTCCTCCATTTTTTCATTTTAGAGTTGTCCTGATTAAGTGCACTGGAATCACTATATATTAATATGACAGCTCAAATTACAGGTAGCTTGTAGAATAAAAAAGTAGATAAATTGGATAAATGGGACAGCTAAATTAATTAAGTTTCTAGGGAAAAACAGAGTCTCTCTAATACTTAAATATATAGAAGGTGATTATTTGTAAATAAATAATGCATAGAGAATACTTTTAATAAATGTGGTTGGTCAGATTTATTATTCTCTCTGCCAGCAAGTATTTTTCAATAATTTCAGCAGAATGTTCCAATCTGATGTCTAACCTAAATCTTCACCATTTTGCTCATCGTTCTCCTCCATTTTCTGAATTCTTACATTTCTGAGTTGGCACATAGTAGCAATGACTGCTATAGATCCTTTAGCATTTGCAGGATAATTAAACAGGGAAATACAACAATAATGCCAAAATGCCTCAACCTTGTTTTAGGATGGGTGTGTTGAAGGTGAAAGGGAAGCTTAATTTTATCAACTTTTCAGTTCTTATCTTCTCACTTAAGATCTTTAAAGGCTGTTAGACTATTTATATTTACGGTTTCATGATGTAGACTTCTGTCTGCCATGACTGAAGGTCCTGCAGTAGCCGCTGTTGTCAATGCATGAAAACAGATACGAATGGATTTAAATATGTGACCAATGGATGGAGAGAATATTATTATTTTAACTTTCTAGCCTACTTGTCCAGTTCCAGTTAAAGTTTTTACATTGTGAGATTTGTTTAGAGTGTCAGATAGTCCTAACAAAATCTGAATTTACAGCTAACCTGGCAAGATACCAACCAACTACATTGAGAAAGAATGTCAGAGTGCCATATGAGGAAGGATCAACTCCTAGAAGGGACAATTAAAATATTAGGTACCTAAACAAATCATGTTTCATTTGGTACAGTTGTGCCTTCTTAATGACACAGATTTACTATAAACTATTAAAATAATGTCAATGAAGATGGCTCTGTTTGTTAAGCTAGCATACAATTCTCACTAAGATTTAGTAATTTCTACACTTGGAATGTTCTGAAACGCAGACTATGTTCCTGTCATGACAAATTAGGTCAACATGGAGAAACAGAGTCATAGGACGATGAAACATTAAAGACTACATTGTTAACTGATGTCTTTTTCATTTTATTTTTCTTCTGTGACATTTAACAAATAGAATGTTAAATGTTGAGAGACACAAAAATGCTTTGTTTGATTGCTAACAAACAGGGAGAAAGAGTTCCCTCAGCTGGTGTGTAATATAGTGATGTAAAGCTGAGCTTAATGATAGGTTTTGGAAGTGGTGTTTGAGGTCCCTCATCCCCCAGGTATATTAGAGTTTGTTGCTCCATTGTGCAGTCTACACGATTTATTAAGCTTTTTGTGTCCTTTTATGGAGTCACTTCAGGAATCTTTAATTTTGCCTTTACCATATCTCATGAGAACTTCTTAGAATCTCAAGACTCTGCAAAAAGAAATGTAGCCATTCTGAAATCCACATACCTCAGGGAGTACCTCTGTCATCAGCACATATCAAAGTCTTTTTTGTGCTAAGAAAGGTAAGAGAATTGATAAAGTTATGCAGAGCTAAACGCTGGCTGAATCCCCTTCCCTACTTGCAAGGCTGAAAGTAAAACTCCAGATAAAATGAGAGCAAGAGAAGCTGACATATTTCAACCTTTTTTTCTTAAGTGTAAAACGGAAGGACAAGATAAGTTTCTGCATGCAACAACAAAGATCTATATGGTGACAATGAGATTTCTGTATAAACTTCTAGGGTTCCAGCGAGGGTCTGATAGAACAGCTTGCAAACTCATGATTCAAGAACACACGTATTATATTTTAGACCAGTATTATGTAAGATATGTATTATTCAGTTCATGCCAGCAGATTATAAACCGCAGCCATGTACGTTATAGTGCACTCTGAATGCTACTTTGTTAAACACTCAGTACAATGAAGTCATGTAAAAGATTATCACAAAATGTAAATCATGCAGTCAGGTTATGTCTTGCTTTCCTGCTAATACTAACAATATTTTTTAGTAAATTATTGACCACGTAACATCTCATTTATTAATAAAAATAGATATACATAATTCTATTTCTGAGACAAACGTGTTTTGGGATTTGCTCACTTGGAAAGAAATTATGAAATTTGAAATAGCAGATAGGTCTCCTAACTTCTGCCCTGGCTGCTCCTAACTAGATCACACTTTTGAATTATAATATAACTGTATGACTAATGTTATATCTGCAATACTAAATGAGACACTAGGGGCATGGGACAAAGGACTTCAAACTCTGTCTCTGTCTCAGGACTGTAATTGTTTACCTCTGTGTGATTCAAACCTTGAAGTAGCCTGTTATAGCCCTGTGTTTATGATATAAATTTGGGTACAGATCACTGGTGTTTGTTGAAGAAGTTGCTCTCTTTGTGAGTGGCTCTCTTTGTGGTGAAAAGAGTAAACATAATTTTTGATCACTGTAATGATCAGTGCTTCAGGGATGTTTGATTTTTTGAGACAAATTGCTATGTAATAAATAACTCAACATATATTTGAAAAAGTCTTTTCCATAGAAAAATCTGGCATGAAATTTGACAGTAAATTGAAGGAGTTAAAATTAAATAGAACTGTGGCACTTAGTGGTGAGGTCTTTTACATATGAGCATGAAATTGTTTTTAGTCCTGATGACTTATGTGAAATGCATAAGTTGTGTCTCCCTGTCCAAGAATCCAGCTGAATGCGGTAGATCATTATTCCTGTATTTCTCTCCTCACACCTGCCCTGTTCTTTTTCCTATTTTCTCTCACCTCATCAGAGCAGGAAGCCTTAGCTCTGATATGTTGTGGTACTGCGCTGCTTCTGTAACCCATACGGTTCAAAAGTAAGGCTTCAGGCAACAAGGACCAAGGAACATCTTACTTGTTCATGATGGAGGAGTTTAAGAAACAGTAACTATGGGAGCAGCTGAGTGGAAATGCACCAATTTATGCTGGGAACTACCCACCTTTGGAGAATAAGAGCTGGGGGTCCTGGTGGACAACAAGCTCAACATGAAGCAGCCGTGTGCCCATGACACAAGGAAGGTCAATGACATCCTGGATTGCTTCATGTGGTTGCAGTCAGGTCAAGGGAGGTGATCCTTTCCCTCTACTCAAGATTGGTGATGACACTTCTGAAGTATTGTCTCCAATTCTGGGCTTCTCAGTACTGAACAGTACTAGGCAAATCTCCAGACATGCTGGAGAGAGTCCAGCAAAAGGCCATGAGATGATGAAAGGACTGGAGCATCTCTCCTATAAGGAAAGTCTGAGAGAGTTCAGCCTGGAGAAGAGAAGGCTCAGGGAGGAACTTGTCAATGTATATAAATATCTGCAGGGAGGGTGAAAAAATATGGAGCCAAGCTCTTTTTTCGTGTTATCCGGTGACAGGACCAGAGGCAATGGGCACAAACTGAAACTCAGAAGATTGCATCTGAACATCAGGAAACACTCTTTCACTGTGAGTGACTGAGCACTGACACAGGTTGCTCAGAGAAATCGTGGAATCTCCCTTCTGGAAGATATTCAAAAGCTCTCTGGACATGGTCCTGGGTAACCAGTTCTAGGTGACCTGCTTGAGCAGTGGGAGTTGAACTAGATATCTTCCAGAGCTCTCTTCCAACCTCAAACATTTAGTGTTTCTGTGAAAGGCTGAGAGGCATGTGGAATGTGGGATTTAAATCTTTATTTGGGAATGCAAGGTTAGAGAATGGGGATGCCAGGAACAACACACTGGGGACCTGGCTTAGGAAATGAATTTGAAGGGTGATGGCTGTATGCAACTTCATAGTGCAGTTCAGAAAAGAGTTTGATGATGTCTGCTGTGCTTAGATTGATCTTTCGGATCGTGGGGATAAAATTATTTCAGGCATAGGAAGGATCTGATTTTTAATTTCACACATGCTGCAAAGGAGGTTTAACCTAGGTCCTTTTGTGTAAAAGAATCATCACCCTTACTGCCTTCTCTTGAATTGTTTCTTCTGTGTCATCCCCTTGCACAGAAGGGGATAAGTATAGCTACCTCTTGGACACATGATTTGAAAGCACAGAAACCATCTTCCGTGCCTTCTAATTTCAGAGTAAGCTGCTAAACTGTGGCCAGAAATGTGATTCAGTATATATTCCTTCCTTAGCAATAGCTTAAGCTTTATCATGGATAGAATAAAGAGGCTTCCTACAGAGCTTTCTGGCTCCTGTGAGACAGCTATGTGCTCCCACTGATTTATGCTGTTATTCCCACTGAGTCTTGGCCATCTAATCCAGGACCTTGATAGCAGAAAGGAAGTCAAGCAGCTTAAAAGTTTAGGCATTACAAATCCCAGCACAGCAGCACCCAATTCATTTCATATATCTTGCTCTTAGTGCCTAACACATACATTTTATCAGCAGCTTGTAGGGCATGCAGTCAGACAATTTCCATTATGGTCAGTGAAATAGCATGGTTAAAATCCTGTGCAATGCTTTATAAATTTAAATTTAAGCATAAATGTTCTGTAACAAGATTATTGTATCTGATCCGATGGTTGGAGAAAGCCCACTCATTTTGTATTGTCAGCACTTGAAGCAGTCATTGATGTATTAAGCTCTTACACAAGTCATGGCATCTTACTTGAACCAACATGCAGTCGCAAGGGATTTCAGTTGAAAGAGTAGATGCAAGATACACATTTATAACAGTGAGGGCAATCAGCTTTGCAATGGATTAGTGAAGAATATGGTAAATTCCTCATCACTTGGAGTCCTTTTATCAATGTCAGGTGTCTTTCTAAAAGAAACAATCTATTTCAATAACACTTTATTAGGTTATATGCACAAATAAGGAGAAGAAATCTACAGTTTTCATGCAGAAAATTGGTTGAGATTAGCACAGTTTCCATTTCTGTTTTTAGCAATTTATGTTAAGTAAGGTTATGGAAAAAAAAAATAATTGAGACAAACTACCAGATTGTTTCTCTCAAAACCACTAAAACAGGAAGTGAGTTGTAACAGCATTGTCCTGAAATTGCTACTTTAACAATCAGAGAATCTTGGAATTGTTTAGATTAGAAAAGACCTCTAAGATCATTGAGTCTAACTGTTAACACAGCACTGCCAAGTACACTAACAAACCATGTCCCTAAGCATCACATCTACGCATCTTTTAAATACCTCCAGGGATGGGGACTCCACCACTGCCCTGGGCAACCTGTTTCAATGTTTGACAACCTGTTTCATGAAGAATTTTTCCCTAATATGTAATCTAAACGTCCCTTGGGGGCAACTTGAGGCCTTTTCTTCTCGTCCTGTTGCTTGTTACCTGGGAGAAGAGACTGGCCACCACCTCACTACAACTTCCTTTCAGGTAGTTGTAGAGGCTCCCCCCACCCAGCCTCCTCTTCTCCAGGGTAAACTACCCCATCTCCCTCATAAGACTTGTGCTTCAGACCCTTCACCGGCTTCGTTGTCCTTCTCTGAACACACTCCAGCACCTCAATGTCCTTCCTGAAATGAGATGCCCAGAACTGGACACAGCATTTGATGTGTGACCTCACCAATACTGAGTACAGGGGGACAATCACTGCTCTGGTCCTCCTGACCACACTGTTTCTGACATAAACCAGGACGCCATTGGCCTTCTTGGCCACCTGGGCACAATGATGACTCATGTTCAGCCAGCTGTCAACTAGCACCCCCAGGTCCTTTTCTGCTGGGCAGCTTTCCAGTCACTGTTCCCCCAACCTATAGTGCTGTATGGGGTTGTTGTGATCCAAATGCAGGACTCAGCACTTGGCCTTAACTGAACCTCGTGTGATTGGCCTTGAACCATCAATCCAGCCTGTCCAGATCCCTTTGCAGAGTCTTTCTATCATCCAGCAGATCAACACTTCCACCCAACTTGGTGTCATCTGCAATCTTACTGAGGGTGCATTCGATCCCCCTGTCTAGATCATGGATAAAGGCATTAAACAGGACTGGCCCCAGTACTGAGCCACTTACGACTGGCTGCCACACAGATTCAGTTCCATTCACCACCACTCTCTGTGCTTGGCCATCCATCCTGTTTTTGAATAGCGAACAGTAATCCACCCAAGCCATGGGCAGACAGTTTCTCAGGAGAATGCTGGTACCTCCCAGAGATATCCACTTTAAATCTGGGCTAAATTCTGGAATTCCTGGCTCCATGTGTGTACTAAAATCTTTTTCCTATTTGTTTTTTTTTCTATATTTTAAAACATTGTCATCTCTGCATGCGTATGATAGATTTAGCACTTTCCTATGTGTAAAATGGAGAAGTAAATCTCTTTTGGCAAAATGGGCTTTGCAAGCATAAACTCTATTACTTACCTGTGCGAATGCTTATGGCGACATCCTTGAAAGTCCCTTTCAAAATCTATTAAATAAACACGCAAATTATCTAGACTGGTATGGTTCTCCAGATGAAATTTTTTTTTAAATAAATGTGATATTTTACTACAAGTAAATGGAAAAATTTATAGAAGTGGGTTGATAAACAATATTGAGTTTGGGTAGATTTGCAGCAATTGGTGTTTTAACAAAATTGGAAATGCATTTAGCAGGCATTTTAGCTTGACTTATCTAAAATAATAAATTTCAGTAGCCCTACCTAGACATGGTAATAGTATGAATCAACTTCTCCACATTTTTCAAGCAGAGATCTCAGGTGTTTACTGCACCTGTGATGGTGAAAAAGGTTTTGGATATTACATGAAGATGGCCATCAAGAGATAGCTCTTAATTCAATATCACATCAAGGATTTCCATGCTGACAGAAAGAATACGAGATTGTTGGTTCCAGAAAAATATCATAGAGAAACAACTAGGCTCTTTGTGTTCTCTGCAACAATTAGCAAAATTCTGACAATTTCTATTGTGATTTGTTAAAAAAAACAACAAACCGATACTGGAAATACTGGAGTCTGTTCTGAACTAAGCTATTCAAATGTCTATGAATTTAGATGTAGAAGATATGCCTACATCCCACTTTTTAAATGAAAATTTTCCATCTACCTGTTACGAACTTTACTGCAAAATTCAGGTTTCAAATATTGAAGTGCAATGTGCTTCTAATGCTATACTGTATTCCCCCAAAAGGCACAACATTCTTGTTTGTTTGTTTGTTTTCTTCATTTTAGATAGGATTCATGACTTCTGTTAAATGAACTGAAAAAGACAGGCTTACGGGGCCTGGCTACATTAGCCATTAACAACCTGCCTTTTTATTTTGGTAGGCATAAATCTTGGATGACCTCTAGCTATTAGAAAAAGTGTAGTAAACCTAGGAAAGGTTAGTACTGTGACAGTTTTTAGATCTTGCGTTTGCTGTTATCAAGACAAGATGCACATTAAAAACTACCTGAAAATTGCAACTACTTTCAGTAAAATCTATTCTTCCCCCATTCTTCACTTAACTTGTACTGATTCTGTCTTTAAGATTATATGCCCAATGCATTTACACCCCTTTCTGTGCCTTAGCAATCGTTTCTCTGTTGTCTTCCCTTCTCGTTGCAATTTCTACATCATACATACATAATGTCTGGGATGTTGCAGACTGTCAGAAGATTGCCTGATGACAGTTCTGATGAAAAATATTTCATTGGGGAAAATGGTTGGTTGTTTGGGATATTTGTTTTAAGGCAAAGAATACTGAGTGGTTATGCCTATCATTATTGCTTGTCAGTGTATAAGGATACTGTAAAGAGTTCTCCTTGCTCATTGACCAGGTGAACATGGGTATCAGGAAAAAGTTTCCAGCTCTAAAGCCACTAAACTATTTGGAACAGATTGCATATGGGTGGTCTGGAATCCCCTTACCTGGATATTTTCAAGAAAATATTTGTCACACTTCTGGCAACTGTGGTCTTGACCATGTCTCAGAGGAAAAGAAAGGACTAGATGAAATCCAAACTCCTTCCTATTCTGTATTTAATGACATTTTCCAGTCGGGATAAGTTTCTTTTTTCATCATGATTTGGTTACAAAGCATGTACTTTGTGGCATTTGGTAATGGTTAATAACATTGTTTAGTGAGTTGTTGTCAAATCCCTTGCAGAAGAGGCTCATCTCAATGAGACAAAGTGTTCCTTTCTGGTTTTTGCTATGGCTTGGTTCTTTTTCACATCTTTGCAGGTCAGGGAAGAGCATGATTTCATTCAGGTTTTATATCATGGAATAGAGGAATGGCTGTGTTGGAAGGCACCTCTGGAGATCATCTAGTTCAATCTAGACCATACAGGGTCAGCTAGATAGTTTTTTTTGTTTTATCTCCAAGGATGGAGACTCTATAGCCTCTCTGGGCAACCCATTTCAGTGTTTGACCACCTCTGCAGTAAAAAAAAAATTTAAAAAAATTATTATGTTTGAGTGGAATTTCCCATGTTTCAGTTTGTGCCCATCACCTCTTGCACTTCACTAAGTTCACACTCCAGTCTTACACTAGAGAGTCCGAAATTACTTCTATTACTCCAGATTTTTCTCACCAGGGCTGAACTGAAGCAAATAATCACCCGCCTTAACATACTGGCAGCATTCTTCTCTAATGAAGCCCCAGGATATTTTTGGTTCTTGTTGCAAAGGCACATTGCTGGCCTAAAGTCAGCCAGATCCTTCTCTGCCAAGCTACTTTCCAGCTGGGAGTCAGTGTCATTCCTGGTGTATGGTGTTATTCCTTCCCAGTGTAAGACCTTGCATTTCATTTTGTTGAACTTCTTGAGATTCCTTTTAGCAAAGTTTATTATGCCTTAATAATTATTAAGCTTATGCACCTAATCCAACTGTTGATATATCAAATTTCACTTGTATACTGCTGACTGTTGTATCAGTCAAGTACACAGTACATGTCATTTCATATCTTTTCTTTACATATTTGCATATTTAGGTAATTAGAAATTAATCAGTAAAGCTGGATTACTTCTCATTTAAATTAACTGATTCAAGTTTTCTATATAGTCCAACTTTCAAGCTTAATTATAAACTTAGCTAAGTCTACCTAAGGAAGGAGTAGGGAAAAGGAAGGTCTCCAAAGCAGGTTTCATTCCATCCATAGAAATGCATCTAAAAACATATGTTGACTCACCATCTGGATATCCTATGTGTCATGACTGACTACAGATGGAATTTACATGAGCAGTTAAGATTTGTCAACTACAGGGAAATGAGAAGCAGTCAGCCTAAATGAGGGGATCTGGGGATATTGTCATTCTTCTCGAACATAGATGAAATACGCATTATTTTTCCCACTAGATAACGGTCCTGTACACAAGTTTAAATATTTTCCAACCCTCATACCATGAAGTTTTAAAAGTAATAATGAAATAAAATAATGTAAAAATTTATTTTACTAGTATCGGCAAAATGTCCCTATATTTTAGGTGCAGCAGTGCTTTTCATTAAGTTTTGAATGCTGTAAAACAAAGTCTCATGATTTTGTCTGACCTTAAACACTAAAATGCTTTCTTCAAGTTATCATATAAATTATTGTCCATACTGGTTTCCAAAGATTGACTCATTTCTCCCCTACAAGAAGGTAATAAAGAATCAAGTTACATCTGGTTTGATTTCCCTGTAATGAAACAACCAATTGCCCCATGTCAAAAAAGATCTACTGTAGGTATTCTACTGGGATTTTCCTGGCTTTTGCCAGTCAATAAAGAAATAAGATCTAACATTTCATTTATAAAACATGAATTCCACTGGGTTAGAAGCATCAAGAATGATAATAGGTTTTTACTCTTACATACAGAATATTTTAGGAAGATTTTTTTGCTAGCTACCATTAAGAAAACAAAAACTACCATCCTTTTTGATTTTTGGACTGACATACTTATTTTACAATGCAACAAGATAGTTTTTGCAGTGTATTGCTTACAAAAACTGAACTGAATTTATGAGGGAAGAGTTAAATAAAAGTACTGTAAGAAACCTCACAAGTGAGATGAAGGATATTTCAAGTTTGCAGTAGAGGGGTTTTGAACGTAGTTACTATATTGTTACAAATTCCTCAAGGTACAATTTTTATTCTTCATTTATTTTTCTTTTATGAATACTTTAACGTTTGATTTGACTCACCTTTTCTCTTGTCTTTGTCTGTTGCCTCAGTTGTATCAGTTTTTTTGTAAATTAGACTGCACCATTCTTCATCCAGATCATGCTTTTGATCAGAGGTAGTTCCATTCAGCATTTTAATGGAAAAAATAAGAAGAAATTACTCACTCCCCTTGAAAGATGTTACAGCAACTTTCCTGGAAATAATACTTTTGTCTGCAGATAATTTTGTTTCATCCAAAATTCATACCAGAAGTGTTAAAATGGTGTTAGTCCTGGCAGCAGCACATGCTTTAAACTGAGCTAAAAGGGTTCAGTTTTTCTACCTTCTGTACACCTGTTGGTCAACCTAGTGCTTTTCTTGGCCCTTATATTCCCTGCTTCCCTCTAAACTTCTCAGTCTGTCTTATCTTAGTACCCCGAGTGACCTCATGCCATGATATCTCCCAGATACCTCTGTCTTCTTCCACTTCAATGCATGTCACCTGCTTTGCTCTTGCAATACTCCAGAGACACTATTCTCACTATGCCTCCTTTTTCCAGTTCTGTCTCTGGTCTGCAAACTGCCCGTGCTGGAGACCCATCTGGTCTCTTCCCCTGCCTGTCTCTCGGCTCCCAACTGCCAGGTGGGCCAAAAAACTTCTCTGCCCTTGACAGGTCAGAAGAAAAAGCCAGTGCTGTATGACAGTCTCAATCTGTTTGCAGAAATGTGCTGCTGTGCACGCCAAGCCCTCGATCCCTCTCACTCACCCTGGCTTTTTTTTTTTCTTTTGAGGGAGCAATGAATACCCTTTCTGTGTTCCTGAGGACCAAGAAGCAGAAAGGTGCTGCCGTGTTTGGGTCAGAAGGGATCTTAAATTATTTGCTTCTGAATTTCCTTGGTTTAATATAGTCTCTATCACTCACTGACTGTATATTAAAGTCTTGGCTCTAGCTGAGAGGAATCCAGGTAGGTTAATTAATTAAACATTTTCATACTGGGTGTTAGAAGACCTTTCAGGTCCGCAGAGAACATACAAATGATGCCATCCTATGGGATAATACATCATGCTTCTTTGCCTTTGTGACTGCCTTTATGCATAGCCCCAGACTGGATTTTTAATATTTTTGGAACTTGCTGATCAAACACTCTTCATGAGGTACTTTGGCAATTTTTATCTTAGTCTTTGAAAAACAACTTGTAGTTTTTACATAGCTTCATCTCTGACCTTCCTTCCATATCTTTACCCAAGGTATGAAAAACTATCACCACCCAAGTAACATCAGCTGAGAATCCCCCAGTAGTTAGGAAGAAAACCCCTTCTTAGTGCTCTTCTGTATGTAGAATTCCTTCTTTGACATCTCTCTCTCTTTTTTTTTTTAATAAAAACAGATTATTTCTAAATTGATGAAGCAAATATATCTACACCTAAATGACATTCAACATTATACCAGCTCCGTGCACCACCCTTATTAACTGTTTTCAAGAAGCTTTGAAGTGGCAAGTTTTAAAAATTGCCAAGAAGAATGCTCGAGAAATTCAGATGTGAGTGACGAGCTCTGAACTAGTATACTGGCACTGCAAATCTCTTCACTTCATGTGTCCCTTCTTGCTCAATGTGACATTACACTCACTGAGAAATAAACTCTTCTTCTTCTTTCAATTTCTGACACAATCACAGTGCTAGGGTTGGAAGGTGAAGCTTTTGAGGAGTGCCGTAATTTACCATTGTGCCACTTCTGTGCTCTAAATTAAGGGTTGCAGTGACAGTAAGTATCAAGAAAATTAGGATGCTAGCATGGAAAGTCTTTTTTCTAGTATGGCAGAGTATTAAAATTTCTCACTCTAAGTATTCAGCATTAATAGATAAGTTCCTAGCGTCACAGTGAAGGCAGAATGTGAAGGAGCTTGTTAGAACATGAATTAATCTTTATACTGCAATGGACAGAGATAGTGCTACATTTTGAGTTCAGCTGGAAATTTTCAAGTCTGTTTTCTTTCAGGTTCATAGTTATATACTATAGACTCACAGATGATGTGTGTTACATATTATGATTTTCTTGAATCATGTATTATCAGGGTAATGAAGGTGCTTTGGATTTTATTTTGACCAAATTCAGCCTTTTTTCTCCTTGACGTACCATATGAGGGAAAAATTGCTCTGAAACAATGAGACATTGTACTTACATATGAGACATTGTACTTGTATTTGTATGCCTGTCATATGTCTGTCAATCAGTCACTTTTGCAAAGCTGCTTTGAGTGGGATGCCTTCTCTGAAGGGGAAGGACATCTCTCTGAGCAGGCCCAAGCATCGATTTTGCCATCAAGCCAAAATGAGGGAATGTAAGACAGATACTTGGTAAGTGTAAAGTAGATTTTAATTTCAGCCATTTTTCCTTTAATGAAGCATTATAGTTGTGTTACTGAAATATGTTACATTAGCATAAAAATCCACTTTTAAATGACACAATCAGTATTAACAATCATAGCTATTTTCTATAATTATATAATATATAATTATATATGTAATTATGGTCTCTATAATCTATTCTCTCTAAGTTTATTTACATGGTACAGACAATGCAGACAAAACCAGTCGTGAATAAATATTATTTTGTCATATTGCAAAATGTATCTTTTTGTATTTCCAAACCATTAAAACTGTCTTTGAGCTTAGTATTCTTGTATGAAAGCCGTCAAGTTATTTCCTTGTTTTTGAATTACTGCACTATATACTGCAACAGAATTTCTAGGCTGGCTGAATCTTTTTGTGTGGCTCCTCCTAGACAGATAGGGCTCCAAACTCTGTGAAGAGTTTGTTATATGTGTTCCTATGTTTCCTGCTTTTAAAAAGATGAACGTTATTTTTAGCACCACCAGGAGGGGAATGTATACATGTTTTCAAACATATATTGAACTCATGTTATCCATATCCATGTTCTGATATTTCTTTTTAGTATTTCATTTCTGTCCTTCTGTAGCTCAGAAGTAGATTGTGAACTTATGTAGATAGTCAGATACATAAAATCAGCCTGTGTCTGAACAGCTTTCTTTTGGGTTCTTTTTTTTTCACTTGTTAAGATAAATGCCTACTTCCAGAGAACTCTGTTTTAGCCGTAGGAAAGGAAGGATGGAAACCACTCCAGTAAGAAACTGAAGTGACTAGCTGTGATGGTTTTCAACAACAGTTCTCCTAGGAATTGTGCAAACGGAGTTTCTCAATTCCACATCCTTTCCTGTTGCTCACAATTGTGAATAGCATCTTAGTTTTAATGATTTCATTAAAAATCAAACAGGATTTCCTTTACTGCAAGTAAAAGCTGCTTTTATTCACCATGTCCTATTCTTGGGCACTTTCTTTTCTGGAAGATCAATAGCAATATGTGGCCTCTCCTCGTTGTTGCTTATACACCCATTTGACTTGTTTTTTCCATACTAGAATCACTACTAATATGATTTCACTAGTTTCAGAAATGTTAATATATTGCCAAAGCTATCAATAGCAAAAGGAATATAAAATCTGTAATTAGAGTTTAGTTTTGCATTATCTGTTGTATCTTTTCCTTCTGGTCCTTGTTTTGCATCCCTATTAAAGCTGAATATGCCACATTACTTAACCACACACAAGATACTTATCAGAACAGTAAAATGTTCTACAAACATCATAGTTTTTACCCTAGTTTGTACTGCAGCCTTAGTTTGTACTTCTGCTGTAACAATGACTTATTTTATGTTTTGCCATAACAGTGTTATACTGCTCCTATACACACCATAATTGTAAAACATACTGTGCTTCTGCATTCATTTAAAGATCAACTACTTGATAAGTACAAAGTAATTAAGCAATAAGACATGACAGGCAGCACATTTCTGGGGAATTATGGCACTTCTCAGATGTCTTGAAAGATATGAGGCTAAAGGTTGAGTGACTTCAGTCACCTGAGAAGTGGAATAATCCTCCAGATATGCATTGCTTACCACAGTTTATTGCTATTATGAAATGGAAATTATGAAACCAAAATAGAATGAAAAGATTAGATCTGTGCATTTATGGAGGATTACTTATACAGGTATGACATCACTGTCAGCTCTATATGTGTCCAGAGAGTTCTTAAAGGCATTTCAGAATTAGCACATGAACAACACAACTCATCCAAAGCTGCTGTTTCAGCACTCCTTATTACCAACTTTACATAGACCAACCCCCCAACATTTCCCTACAAAATCAGTTTTTTATTCTCGGTACAGATTTTGTCTCTGATACTAATCACACAACCTCAGGGGGTGTGGTTATTCCGAAATAATCATACCCCCTGGAGGATTAGAAGCATTTGGTTGCTTCCTTGCCTTGTAACACCCCAAGGTCATTATCTCATGATAATCACGTCTCCTGGAGTTGCCTTATTGCTTAAATGTAACACTAAATTTTAATTACAATGAAATAGAGCTCTTCTGGTAGTTTATACAACATCCTGTGTGTGCAAAGCCAGATGGAAATAATGCCTAGCTTTTACTGTAATAGCATGTGCTGGGCTTGTGTTCCAGTGCAATAAATGGTTATGTTTTTGTTGTTTTTTTGATAAGAAAATGATTTTGTGCTAAATTTTCAGCACACTACTATCAAATTTAATTTAGAGTCTTATTATTTTTTTTTGTTGTAAGTAATTTTTAAATTAAAAAAAATATATCTATAGTGAAGAAATACACTGATAACAATCCAAGTCTCTGATACCACTAACACTGACTACTGAGTTTCACTTGAGTTTTCTGAAGGTAGGGAGTATAGTGTTTGGTTCTTTCGACATTTCAGTCATTCATCAGTAAAATATGACTTTTGTATTGAAATTTAAGATGCTAAATTTCAAATGTAATTCAACATTTCTGATTCTTTCAAGAGACTCCAAAAAAGAGAATAACATTCATACAGAATTCATATAAGGAGTGCATTTTTCATACTTTAACTCTTCGGCTCTGAAGTTGCAAATGGCATCACATTATTAGAGATTTCCTGAGAAAGGTTTAATTTTGTGAAGTTATTCTAAGTCCATCTGGTTCTCCTCTTGTCAAAGATTTAACTATATGATGGTTTTGCTTAAAAACTGACATGTGTATGAATTTATTAAGCATTTTCAATTGTTTATACATAAAGATCTTAAAATATTTTTACAACATTCTCTGTTTTGGATAGAGAAGTTATGGTATTTTGTATTTATGAGTTCCCTGTCACGATATTTGAGAGTATAGAAAATACAGTTTTTCAAATCAAATGAATGCAAACATATAAGATATATTTAAGACCAATAATTTAAACAACAAAACAAGAAAACAGACAAAATAAAAAACATCAGATCTGCTTGGCTACATAGTACTATCTGAATGCATTATGTTTATAACTGTTTCTACACTGTTTTGATCCCAGTTAGAACTGCACTTTTATCTTGAGGCATTTAGAGAGAGATGTTTGCTGTTCATTCTTAGTGATTGTTTTGCTGTGTCACAGCATTTTTTTTCAGAATGTTTTAGAAATGTTGTTTTCATTCTCTTACTCTTTTTCAGATATTTACAGCAAAGGTAATAATATTAAATTCCTTGTGAAAATGATCAAAATATATGATCTTAGTTTTGTCAGGTTTTATTTTGTTGTGTTTTACCTTTCTACACAACAATTTAGTGAATTAAATGTTAATTTTGAATTTAGATCTTGAAGGAGCATGTTCTGACTTTTATATCTTTATTAGCATAAATTTTATTTCATTATTTACTCGGCATGAAAATAAAACTATTATAGTCTGGTATGATCACAGTTTAAGTACGCTGCTTAAGTATGCTTTAAGTATGCTGGATTTCCTAGCTATGTGCTTGTAGGACAGAGTTTCAGATAGATCACCCTGCATCAACAAGTCTCCCTATTACCTTGGCCTTTTCTCCCACCCAGTGATGCCTCCTTGGAAACCAGTGACTGCTTTCCAGCTGACTTGTTAGGAATGGTTGTTATAATGATATTAAGCTTCTACATTCTCCATGGAAAGAGTGTTTCTCAAAGAAGGGACAAACACCTTAGTGTTCCTCATCAGGACATGAGTAAAAGTTTCCTAATGAGGAAAAAAACGTAACAAAACATCTATTAGTACACCTCATAGAGTTGGTATGTAAGAGATGTTAGAAATTAAATTTCATTACATCTACTTCTGTTTGGTCTGCTTTTTAGATATTTTTTCAATGTTCTCTTCGACAAAAGACAAAGTCTTTCCTCTTATGCTTAGTAAAATCAGTAAGTCACTCGAGGAAGAATTAGTTTTAAACTACAATATCAGAGATCTGTTGACTTCACTAGGGTTATGGCAGTGTGGCAAATAGTAGAATTTGACCAATTCCTTCTGATGCAAGGCTAAATTGATTCTGTAGTACGGGACAATGAAATTTAATCAGATTTCTGCTGTGCTGAAGTTTGCCATCGATGGCAAACATTAATTTTTTGTAATATTGATGCTGAATTACCTAATAGAGAAAGGAATGTGGGGTTTTTTTGTCATGTTGTTCAAGATTTTAATAATAATAATAATAAAAATAACAACAACAGCAACAATGATAATATAGTGTTAGGAAAGCAAATTATCAACTGTTGTACAAAGTAATCATACTGTGAATATTTCACCCTTACCAAAGCCTCTTATTCTGTTCTGCTTTTACACATAGGTCATATTATGCACTGCTTTGTGCTAGTTTGACAAGAACTAATGTGGATACTTAAATATTTTAAAGGCTGCACATTTCAGAATGATAAAATACTCAACTGATCTTCCTTTCCTGTTGAATTTGTGGCTAATGATAAAATAATTATTTTTCGTCTATTAGAGATTTTTAACAACAAACACTAAAAGTTCTTTTGAGAAAAAAATCTTCAAATAAGGCCATGCAATGACACTTTTTAACTACAGTTGTTTTTATTCAGCCATAAAATCTATCTTTCATATAGAAACCCACTTACATGTCTTACTTCAGTGAAGGTTATTTGTAGACTGAAGGTCTTTTCTTGTCAAGATATGATGAATACCATGTGTGAAGACAGAAGAGCATCAGGACCTGTATTAGCCGGAAAACCCACTGATCTGTGAATAACCTAAAAAAGAAAACCTGAAGATTAGCAATGTCGCTTTTAAGAATGATCCATCAAATTCAACAAGCAGATTCACAGAGATGAATCATCTAGTTCCTTTTACTCCAACAATACAGTAAAGGTTATTTCCCTTCCTTACAAATAGAAGTTCTGAAATAGAAGAAATAGACACTTGTGAGTCCTTTTTCAGTCATAAGGCAATGATTCTACATTTTTCATTCAGTGTGCTTTTTAAACATTTTTTCCTTTTATTTGTCAATTGATGTAGGTGTGGCTTAACCCATCCAGTATACAGGCTAAGTTGTGTGATTATGTCTTAAATGAGGTTATACTTTCCGTAAAGATTTAGTCCTCTGTCAAAACGAATTTAGAAGTCATGAAATAAATTTTATGCATTTTAGCATGTTTTTATTACATTATCAGAGTGTATGGAACTATTGCTTCCTCCTAGCTTGAAAATTCAGTAAGATCATTGTGATAACCTTCTCTGGTGTCTGATAAAAGCCTTGGAATTTTTCTCAGCCTTCTCCCTCTCCCTCTCCCTTTCCCTCTCCTTCTCCCTCCCCTCCCCTCCAAACCACCAGTGGTCTGTTAACTACCCTTACCATGGAAATTTACTCAGAAATTCTTACCTGTAGAGAGAAATTTTATCAAAATTTCTGGTTTAACTTTCTAGATGTTGAATGTTTGGGTACCAGACTGAGGAGTTACTGATAATCAAAACTTTCTTTACAAATATGTTATTTTAGATTGTGATCCTCACTAAGAACTGTCTCTGATAAGAGGGAGTTGCAAACTTCCACTACTTGTTTTGATTGTTTTTGCACACCTTCTCTCTATTTTCTTAACATCCACTTGAAGACACTATTTTCGGTTTATAAAATTATGGTGATTGATGTATGTTATTGGTTTTGTTATCAAATCAAAGTCGATAATTTATTTAGACTGATCAACAACTATAAAAACTGTCCTATAATCATTGTTTGGCATAAACAATAAAAAGAAAAGGTAAACAATGTTACACGTGATTGAAAGTGCTTTCTTTTCTGTTGACTTTGCATTCTCCTGTTCAGTATTTGCTTACAATTTGTAGAGAAGGTTACATCACAGCACATATACAATTCAGAAACAGCTGGGATTCTCATAAGAATTTTGCATCTTGCTCCTATTTCTGGGAGTTCAAGGCCAAAAACTACCTTTAATATTGAAATATTTGAAAAAGAACATAGAAAATTTAGATATGAGGTTATTTTTATAAATTTAGTGCATTTTGAAAGTGAATGGGCTATCTCCAAACCACAGTTCTTACAATCTAGAAAATTGGATAGCTGGTTTATTGTTATGGACAAATGGAGAACACATTAAATAGAGTGTTCGAAAGAAATTACAATAAAGCATATTTTTTATTTCTTTAATGGGAGAGAAGTGAACACTTAGTGATGAGGTCATGGGAAGCAATTACTTTTTACAAGGATTATGAGCAGAAAGCAAAAGTTTATCAGTTAGCTTTCATCAGTTAACGTAAAGATAAGAAAATTTAAATATGGATAATACAGATTTTTGTACACCCAAAAGGGTCCTCTGCTTGTGCTTGATGAAGATGTCCTCCACTATGGAAGGTAGACATTTTGCCACTGAACAAGCATCATTGCCATAGGTGTCTGTGGGTTAAGGAAAGGGAGATCAGTGTGACACACAGCATATCTACCAGTCTGGAGGATGCTGAGCTCAGGGCTAGTCCTCTGCGTTTCTCACAGGGATCCTCAATCCCTCAGTTTCTGGGTTTACTGGCAAAAGTTAAAGAAGTCTTTTCTTCAGCTCAAAGTCAGAGTTTGGACCAGTCATAGTTTAGCATGCATTCTCTCCCTAAAATAATCTCCCTAATAAAAGCCCTTGACAAACAACTTTGTGTACTTTCTCCTTTCCTTTCATCTATGTAACTCTAAATTTTACTAGACACAATAAACTTTTCAACTATGAACAAGGGAATTACAACATTTTTTAGGAGCCATCAGGTGACAAAGTTCCATTTCTCTTCCCTTTAAATAGCTAGTAATTATTTATACTGTGATATAAAGCTTTTCGGTAATGTTATTTATATAGTAATTTTCATTATGCAAATGAAATAATAAAATAGCAGCAATGTAACATAGCTAATGATTTATAGTTGCAGGAATGAGAACCTTATGGCTTGAACCATCTCAGAATATCTGGAATAACCTTGAGGGCATTTGAACACTTAAGTATCATCCATTTAGAGCTGTTAAAAATAATAAAGGATGAACACAAAGCTAATCTGGGGTATTTATAATAAATTCACTACTTAGAGGGGCTTTAGGGTGTGTATTTAGAATTTCAGTTTTTGTGAGGGCCAGGCATATCTAAATATTTGCTTTTTTGACACCTGAAATTAATAATGAAACTGAGCATGGTAGTTTAATTAGAAGAACTGCAGAAGAGGGAAATTCCACTGATTACAGGAAGCTTAAACAGTGAAAAGGCCTTGAAACTGTCTGTCCCACCAACAGAAACAGTCATAAATCATGTGTGAACATAGGACTGCAGCAAAGTTAAAAGCTCTACGTTAGAATTTGGCAGCGAAAGCCTACCTGTATTATTGATTTGAACTTGAGTTTAAACAGCCACCCCTTCAATTTAATATCCCATTCTGAGGACATTAAAGTAAACTCACTGCTAAATAAAACAGAGAGTTAAAGAGACATGTTGCTAGATATAGCAAAACAATGAAACAATTTAATTAGGCGATAATGTTTCTGGCACTGTAGTATACACAGCAATAAACTTTTTGCCGTCAATTAAATGCTGAAGTGAAGCAGAGCATGAAATCTTCCTCAGAGTAAGGAGCTGCCTCTGGATCTTCCCATTACCCATGAATATCCACACTTCAGTAAGGCAGCAGGTCTCACTCACAGTCCTCCTGTGACTCTCAGCTGTGGGTGTTGGACATGTAGACCTCGAAGGATCCAGCACTGACTTTGCTTCTATTCATTTTCTCCATCAGTGTGTGCTCCTGTAGGCAGTTCCCAAAGGGACTTTTTGCCCACTGTTTATTTATCCTCTGCTTTCATTTATAATGCGGTAGAACTGTTGTAAAACAGACTGGGAGATACAGGCACCCAGAAGAACATATATGCTCAGTGATGGGTTCTGCCTTTTCAATTTCAAATAGTCTGGGCAACTAATTTGATCGGTTGGCTTCCTTCACTTTGCCAATTAGGATAAAAATGCAGAGTACCTTCCCATTGCTCTCAAAAGGGGAAGAGTAACTGAATATTTTTAGGAGTTGAAAATAAATGTTGCATCCAGGTCCTTCTTTGTGCTGTTTCTGAGCCATTAAAACACATCTTGCTGTACGTTTTCTGCATTATTGTCAGGTGTCTTGGTGCTTATCAAGAATTTTGATAATCACTTAATAAGTATATAAGGCTATCTTGGATCATCTAGTAATTACTCTGTGAAAATCCCAAGTTATTCCTCATAAGGTAAGTTATACCAAACAATGCTATCATTTCAATATCTTTGGTAAAGGAGGATTTGGAATAACTTCTCTATTGGACAGCACTCAATTTCTTCCCCCAACTGTTTTGTCTATTTTTCAAGTGTATTCTTGTTTGTGGGTACACTATAACTGAGTAGAAGCATTTTCTTTTGGAATATGGTGGAAGAAATCACCTCAATTCATTTAAGAAAAATAATTTTTTAACACTGCCCATTTTAATTTTATAAATGGAATAAAGCTTCCATTTGAACTCCTGAAGATCATAGACGCATTTTTTCAGAATTCTGACACTTTCTGTTACAGTAGTTTGCAGATAACCTAACTTTCAAGAAATGTCCTTGGTTTGTCCATTACATTATTCAGTACTTTGGAATACTTCTGGGATGCTCTGAAGTTATATTCTTATATTTAAAAGTCTAATTGCTATGTTCCTAGGTGAGCTTTTTAAATGCAAAATTAGCACATCTACCACCTCCATTCCTCTTCTACTCCCATGATCATCAAATCAAGCACCTTTCTGTCAGTCTAGGCTTCCTTCAAATTTGTAACCTGAACTGAAATCGTAATGGCTCTTCCAACAATTAAATCTTTGACAAAAGCTGGTATTTCTTCACCACAGAATGGCATGTTCAATAAAATGGCTTCCCTGGGGCCCAATCTCCATCTTTAAACAAAAACAGTCCTGTTTCTCTGGAGACATTATATTTATTGAATGTAAATGTCATAATAGCTTGACAGGTGTTTGAATTTTGTGATCTGAAGCTGTAGTATCCTACTGCTTGCCCCACAATTTATCTTATTGTCTTTGTAGGGTCCCAGGGTCTGCCCAGATAACAAGGGGCAAAGTGACCTGTCAGTTAAGCTTAGAAAAATGCTAAATCCTGAAAGACCACTTAAATCCAGCACTTAAAAGGACCTCCTGTACAGAATTACCTTTCCTACCTTTCAACAGTTCCCCTAGATAAGATGATGGAGGAAGGGCAAAAGAAAATCAAAAAACAGACTTAATAGCACCTTCCCTTCCAAAGGCCATGATTTATAACAAGATTGTAAGAACATTCTGTAGCTATTTCATGTTGAATTACAGTATACCTTTACAAGTGGCTGCTAAACTAGGAGTTCATGACAGGTCTACTTGTGTTACTCTCATACTGTTCCTTGTGCTGCCACTAAAATTTAAAATGCGGTACATACAAAATAGATCTATAAATTTATGTAGTAACTATCCCAACAAATGCAAACTCATTCTCAGTAACCATAAAATTACCTTCTGTTATCTATCACCCAGAGAATTATAGTTTCATCAGTAAGAACAGCCAGCAAAACTGAATAACACTGCATGTCTGCCCACTATTTCACTGTTATATTCAATGCAAGTGCTGCATCTTGCAGAGAAAAAGGATAAACAGCAAAAAATTAAAGCTGAATATATGGTGTGGTAAATAAGGGCTGTGTTATCAGCTCTGCGCTGAATATAATTTTTTAAAGTCAGCATCTACCTCTTTAGATTTTAGTTTGAGCCACAAATAAATCAATATAATTTTGGTCCCTAGATGTGCCAACCAGGTTATGTTTATGGAACATTCCACTGTCAAATTACTTGCACTAAACATGGCAACAGAATAACATACACAAACTGCATAGATTTTAATAGCATACAAATTGATATAACTGTCTCTTTGACAGAATGCTGGGAACAATAAACTCCACATCGTTAACAAAACTTTGTCTTAGTTCCTTCTCTCTGTTCTGAGCTGCAGGTGGCTCCTCTACAACTGACACCAGAAGCAGTGTCTGGGTGGCATGAGGCTCATGTCTGGCATGAGGGCATAACTCTTTGCCATCACAGGTGTATGCCAAACCCATGGGTACCAAAGACCTCCAGAAAACACACTTTTCCTACCCTGGATTGGTATTTTAGCTGTGAGCCATCTGACTCATTGATCAACATAGAGACAGAAACACTGCTGCGTGTTTTGTCTCACCCATCACAACTATAGAGATATGAGCACTGAAAACTCAGAGGAAGCTGTGATCAAAAATTACAGATGGAACCTATTTTGGAATATGGTGTATGTTTTAAATAATTATTGCCTGCACATGTATTACAGGAGCATAAAAGGCTGAATTGATCAGCTGAGTTGTTTTTCACTAATTATTTCCTCAGTCTGGTTAGCACCACTGGTGGTGCATGCGAAGCTAGAATCTGAATCCATACAGAGGCACTGCTTTTGAAGAGCCCTTCAATGGAACTTTTTTTAATCCTGCCTTCAAACAGCTTTGCATTAAGAAAAAAAATAAAATGTACTGTAGTTTGGCTCTTGGAGAATGGATTCCCAACATATATATTATCTAAATTCTATTCCCTAGAATAGAAACTGGATAGCATCTGTTGTGATTTTGTTTGTCTCAAAAATATGATAATGAAACATTCCAAGCTGTATTTCACCATTTATCTAGAGCTTATTCGTTCAAAGTGTGATAAGAAACTTCTTTTTTTTCCCCTTTTCCAAATGTGTAAATAAAGCTTGACATCAGTCAGAAATCTAGGTCTTTTAACATTAACATTTGAAAATTGTGAATTGTCTGCCACAGAACTTTGATGATAATGGTCTTATAAAGGAATAAACAGGAAGGTCAAGCTGCCAGTGCCTCATATACAAAGAAGAACTAGAACATGCAGTCTGAATAAAACTAAAAGTAATGTTAACTGATCTGCTACAAAGCACCAGGAATAATTTAGCATTTTAACCAAGGAATTGAAAGAGCAGATGAATACTTTTGCTTCACAAAAGAGGACTTAGACATTTGGGCAGTGAACTTCCATAAACCATATTTCTTTTTGTTTTAATATTCATGTTTATTATCCAGATAGCCTTTTTTTGATAAATTAGCAAAGCTCATTAAAAAAGCTTGAGACAGGCTCAAAGGATGGAAAAAATTATCTCTGACATTAAGATAAAATGCACATTACCAACCCTATTCTGATTGTTTACTCTAATGAGGAAGTCTTGGATTTGCTGCACAGCATTTGACTTGTCCTTTCAAAACTCCGCGTATCTCTGCCTTATTATGTCCATTTCTTCTTCATTTTGTCTGACTTGGTTAACCCTAGTCTCCCTGCTCACTTTTTTTTTTTTAATCTTTCCATTATCCTTGCCTTAGTGCCCTTTTTCATATACCCTGTTAGATGCCCTTCCCATCTATCTGTATTTTTTCCTTACTCTTTCACTCATTCAGGACTCTTTAGTTTTTTTAGAAATATTAAAATAAATTTTTTGAAAAAGCAAAATGAAAAGGCAAAAAATTAAAAAGCTACATGATATTTTCAGTAAGTTCGTGTCAGTTGACAGATCTCAGCATCTGTTTGGTTTGCATGAGGGTTTTGTTTCTTTTCACAATCACCTTGCAGATAAGCAATGACTCTGCGGTGGTCAGTTTAACATGATACTTTAGCATTAAAGTTGTGTGGAACAGGAACTGGGCTTTTGTACAAATGGCATGTGCAATGCCTCCAACGGAAATGGAACATTAACATATAATTATTCTAAACATTAATTGATATAGTACCACTGCAGCATTTTATACAGTGTTTTATTAAAAACTACATCCTGAGACATTTTCAGTATTAAATACAGTTACAAAATTAGACTGTAAATGCTATAAAGCAAATTAGAAGTAAAAGCAGGAACACTTTGTTTTCTATGTCTATTCCAGTAGTACCTGAATACTCAGAACTAGATTGAGAGCTCTCCTGAATATGAAGACTGCATTTAGGGGATAGAAATTGCCATTTTATGTAGCAACTATGGTTTCTTCAATTTTAGTTTAACTTTTTCTTTCTTTTTTTTTTCCAATCAGAGCAGCATAACTGTATACCACTGCCTGTTCTGTTTCTTGTTTTTATCTCACAAAATGAAAAGAACAGCTTATGATTGTTTTGCCAGTATGCTGACACTACTCTGCTCTAGTGCAAGCAGACAACGTGCTTCCTCAGGCAGAGGTGAATACCTCATCCTTTTCTGGTGAGGTATTTCAGCAACCAGCAAGAGTGAAATAATCTTTTCAACAGACTTATCTGCAGCTTTATTTAGAGATTATTCTCACTTTGCAGATGGATGGCAGCTTTTCAGAGCTAATCAGTTTGATGAGAGTCTTTAACAAGGTCATAGTTGTACTAATAGTGCAATAGTGCAACTGAAACTGTTTAAAACCTTTTTCTCCCCCAAAAATGCTGATATATGTGGGAAAACAAACAAAGAAAGCATTATTGATGTCTAAAATATATTAGATGCACATCATAGTTAACTCATTCAGCTTAGATGACAGTATTGAAAGAATTTAAGTGACTCCAAAAGAGATAATTAGATGACCCTATTTAATGATAACCTGGATTGCGGAAATGTATCAAAACTCCATAATTTGTTTTAACTTTAGTTATCTAGAGTTGTTTAAAATGTCACAAGTTAGCAAGGTACTTAAAAAAATGAAATACTGATTCACATGGTCCAGAGACTGTCATCATAATTCTAAGAATCCAGACTGAAAGGTCAAGTTCCTTTCCAATATTTTCTCAAAAGTTGTTCTCCTATAACTAATAACATTAACTTACTTTTTTTGACTGTTTATGTTTTTTCCCCACTCAAAGCATGACTTTACCTTACAATTAATAACATTAACTGAACGATTGAAGGAGTGAACACTTTAAATAGCAGCTATGGAAGTGGGTGTTAGTGTTAGTGTTGTTTTTAGGTAGGGTTATTTGCTCCCTCATATTATAAGTTAGCACATTTCATTTTATGATGAAATCTTTCAAACTAAGAACTTTTTTCAAAAAGTGTACTCAGATTTTGCCAGCAAATTTAAGAACTATGCTTCCTGCATTATATTCAAAGTATTTAAATTCAAACAAGGAGTAATTACTCACTCTAAAGAAGTCTAAAAGACCTCAAGACATTCTCTACATATGGGAAAGCAGAAGAGCTTTTTAGATATCTTAGTGTCTGCATATTTAGGTGTATTTTCATGTAAATATTTAGCCATTTATTTCAACAATGAGTTGGGCCTCCATTTCGAGCTAATCCATACAAATATTTTCAGTATTCTTTGGGATATATTGCATTGTTTTGGATCCTTATTTCCTGAATCATCTTTTACAAAACTGTATTTGAGACAGGATGAACATTACTCTCCAGCATTACAGCTGTATCTGTATTAATAGAAAAACCTTGCATGGCACAACCCTTATCTATACAGTCTTTACCTTTCAGAACAGACTGGTCATCTCCAAAGAACCTGCTGAAGTACTCATTGGTCCACAATAATCTCGAAGCCATGCAAAGGCACAGTATTAAAAAAGTGCAATTTGCCTGAAGCCCTGATGCGCACTTCCCTAACAAGCTAATGATATACACCATTTCGTGTCTGTGCTCTGGCCGGCATCCTGGCTTTTTTCAGTTTACTGCTATACACGTCACCAAGAAGTTGAAGCATGAAAACAACACTGTACTTTGTTTATAGATTGCAACACGTTAGATGTCATAAGAATACATAGAACTGTTTTGTGCAAAATGAGACAAAGTTAATTTGTATTACACTGTTTAAGACACTCAAAATTAGTGTTGATGATCACATCATCTAGTACTCTGAGACCACACAGAGACCTGGAATACACCCAAAATTTAGAAGTAATGCAGAAAATTTAACTTAGACTGTTATCAGGATGGAGCTGAAAGGTAAATTTTGTAAGCATTAAGGTATGTGAAAAGAACTTACGATACATAAGTGCACATTCTGTTCTATTTGTTGACTCATCTTTCTCAATCTACTTTTATCTGGTTTTTTGTCTCATCCACCAGTTAAGTTTTACTTCTTAAAGCTTTTTGAGAGAATGAGTGATATTTTACCTGCACAGCAGCTATACAAGTTGGGCCCATCCTGGCTTTGACCTTTATAAACGAAAATAAGATTTAAACCAACATTCAGATGAATGAATAACACTCAACAGTGCCACTGAATATGGATGGCAAAAAGCAGCACCCTTTTCCCACCTCCATTGTTTCCCAGTTAAGAAGAAAAACTAAATTAAACCTCTGCTTTATGGTGCATGCAAATCTCTGGATAAATACAGGTTGCTAAATTAGATGTCATATGTGTGTCAATAGTGCAACATATCACAGATTCAGGTAATCTCCTTAAGGAACAGACATGGTGTTTAATGTGTCTGATGGATGCCCTTTCAGACTACAACAATATTGAGGACTCCATGACAAACTCCTGACAGCCTAAACAAATTTCAGGCATGCAAAATAATGATGAAAAATCTTAAAGCGTTCATACACTTTACAGTGGAATGTCAAAGGTCTTTTGTAAGTCAGTGTACCTCAGTAAAGCAGGGAAGTTTTAACCAGGAACTGAATCAAACAGTCTGTCAATTACATTATTTGATTTTTGTGGCTCAGCTTGTCCTTAAGGTTGTTTTTCTAGAACTATGTCAATATCCTTAAAGTTCCTACAGTACAACATGCCAGTAGCTGCTGTTTTGGCACAATTTCTGATACACTGATGCTTATCAATCTAATCATGTAAGGCTCATCTTCCAAAGTGAAACAACTGAAAGATCATAGCATCATATTTCGCAGTGGAGTGGCTGTCATCACAATATATCATGCATGTATGCAAAGGTCATACTGTAAATCTGTTTCATTAGGACCAACCACGGAAGAAGGAGAAGGCAGCACATGAGGGAATTGCTGATGTTACAGAGATGATAAAAAAGTCACTGCCCACATGTAGCAACCCACAGTCATTGCTGCCTTTTGCTGTATATTTGTACTGTGAAAAAGAATTTTCTCTTGCTCTTTTTTATCTCCACAGAAGCTTTTGTTCTGTGAGATAGAAATTCTACAGATCACAGGTATTTGTCAGTGAAGACAAAAATTTCCTAAAACCCAGAAGTAGTACAATAAGATCAGTTTGGGATTTTTAATTCTATATTCATTTTAATGTGTTTTGTTTTCACTCCAGCTTATCTCTTTTTCTTACACCTATATTAGCTCTGGCCAGTAGCATGTAAATGGTAGGTTAGGTATGTTTTTCTATGTAGGGGAAGTTGCTAAAAATGAGAGAAGAAGTATTTAAGCATTAATTTTTCTTACTTTTCTCTCTGTATAAATGTAGACTGCAAGGTAAAGCACAGGTTTCCATATTTCCTTTTTCTTTGTTTTTCAGGGTGTATATCCACTAACCATGCCTAAAAGTGATCTTAATATTCTTCATCCTTCTGGACCCCTCTGCTTGCTTGAGTCAAATATGCAATTTCCAAATATATTTATAAACATATTAAAACTGACCTCTTTCTGCATTGAAGTGAGGTGTATGATTCTATATTGAAGTGAGCTATATGAGCTCTGCATTACTGAAAGTTTGAGGTAATTTTACAGAGTCTAGACCAGACAATATCAGAGATCACCATCTTGCTATTTCTCCCATTGTGTTTTAATCAGCCTGTGTGACCACTAGTACATGGGTAGACTGTGATTCACACAGCGTATTTTAGTAAGGCATTTGAATCATAGCCACTGATTTATTCGCATATCCATAATCTTTTATTCCCATTGGTCAAACTTAAAAAAGGTTGAGAGACCTTTGACTTACGTATTTCAGTAATGGCTGTTAAAATCAATTCTAGCATTAAAGTCTCTAAGAACGAACAATGCATTGAGTGGAAAATTGATTAAATGGTCAAAGAACAGTCCTTTGTGGCCTCGTTTGCTTTTTCAATTAGTACAGATGTCACAGCTGGTCTGGGTGGCTCTCAAACTTTCACAAAAAATGTCCTTGAAGCTTTATCTTTTTGTGAACCTTTTCCTTCTGAGAAAGATGATTTTGCATTAAAGCTAGCACTTCTGTATTTTTTCATATTCCATTTCTGTAAGAAACCAAACAGTCATGAAAATGAAATGTGCATTTGACTGATAAGACATTAATAGGAAAAAAAATAAAAATCCTGCTAGGTGAACTAGTGTCTTTCAAGGAACTTGATTCCTATGTTCTGATGGATTCCACTTGAACTTGTTTTCCTCCTTTAGGAATTATGGGGGTCAGTTCATGCGAATGTTTGGCAAAAGAGAGATGACAGGGAGATGACTCATAACTGCAGCTGCCTCAGATTGCTTTTGACCAGAATCTGTGGG
This sequence comes from Neopelma chrysocephalum, assembly GCF_003984885.1. NCBI lineage: Eukaryota > Metazoa > Chordata > Aves > Passeriformes > Pipridae > Neopelma > Neopelma chrysocephalum. The sequence continues at coordinate 14,019,162 of NW_020897694.1, read as the reverse complement.
TCTACAGGTGAAGAACTGATGGGAACATGTATGAAGTAATTTAGGGGAGCTCCAGTAAGTCATGTGACAAGGGCACTTAACTGGGATTTAGAGGATCTGAGTGCAGTTCCAATGCAGTTCTGCTGCAGACTTACTATTTGATGTTAAGAAAGTCATCCTGGGAAGAATTTTTCACGATTTTTTAATCATTTGCCTAATTCTTCTCTCGCTGACTTCTACATAAAAAGAGTTTCCAGCATGTGCCATGACACAGCATATCATGGTTGTATTTGTAACCTATTGCTGTGTTCTCTCCTAGAAACTAAGTGGTATATAAATCCCTAATTTCATTGTTTTAAATAAAAATGTTAGGGATTAAATTAATTTCAGTGTTCAAATATGTAGGAGAAATGGATAGGAGACTATAACCTTAACTGCACTGTTTGTCCCCTTTACCTGCTCTGATTGCCACGTAACATTCATAAATGCAAACACTGAGATAGTTTCTTTGTTTTAGGTAAACAAACAATTTAGTTATAATAAGCAATAGGTTTCTTTTTTAGTGCTTTAATGTTTTATTAATTTAATTTTCCACAGTAAAATTCTTTTTTGATTTGGCCTTATAGCCTAAATTTCCCTTGATATTTGTAATTATATTTGTTTGTGTTTATACTGCAACATACTGTAATTCTTGACCAACTGACAATGAACAAGAATTTTTATCTAATGTCTTATTAAAAATAAAAATAAAGACTGATATGGAGATCCCCTAATTTATTTTTCGCAAATTCAGAAATCAATTACCTGATTAAGCTTAATGCATTTAAAACTATACATTTCATCAGACGTGTAAAACACATGAGCCAAAGTCAGGTCCCTTGTTGAGTGGCTTTAACTACCACCTAAGTTGCTGCAAGTTGTATCAACGTATGCATAGACTGAATTTCTCCCATGATATTTGGAATAATAGAGAACCATATAATGGATTAAATGGCTGGCCTTTCTGAGTGGTCTGCTTACAAATGAAACCACTGGCAAATACTTCAGGATATCTCCCAAAACAATCAGATAACTCTGCCATTTAAATGAAATGAAACAAATACTTTGCAACTTTAGTAGCCATCATTTGGTGTCCTAAATGATGATGCTTATTTGTATTGCATAAGATAAAAATTGTGATAGTTCAAATGCTTGCACTAGTCTCTAAAAAAGTCTGTAGATTAACACTGTACCTCAACAGCAACAATTTCTTTGGCCTGCCTACATTATCTGCTCTTGTTCCTTCTGCCACCTAATATCAGGCCTTTTTTTTTTTTCCCAGGGTAGTAACAGGATGTAAAGCTGTGGATAAAGCTTCATATCTGTGTCTGTGAGTAAAGCAAGCTGGGTTCTGAAGGGATGTAATTTGTATGAAGGGCTGGGACTGTGTTTGATCAGAGGTTTTTCTCCGGGTTACTTCTTAACATTTTAGGAAGAAACTGTAGAATATAACTTCTCCTTTTCTGTGTCACAAAATTTTTGTTGTATTTTGAATAAAATGTGTCTGTAATTTCACATTTACTAATGTTAAAGCCTGACCTGTCTTTTTTAGAGATGGTGTTCCCTAAGAGACAAATCTGTTCTGGGACATGAGACACACAAGATATACTTAGAAAAAAGGGCTTTTATGGGAAAGTAATTATTTTATTCCTCAGCATTGAGAACTCCTCTGTTATTATCTCTTTTTTCTTTTTTTCTTTTTTTTTTTGGTAGAAAGCTATGGGTGTAATAAAGAGGGGAATTTCTTCCTGAAGTTGAAAGGAGGACTGCCTTTTTTGAAGACCCCACAGTCATCTTTTACAGTTAGGTCTCAGATATGTCAAACAGCACAGTTCTATGGGGATATGAAAATCTGGAGGATAACATTTGGAATGCTGTAATGCTCTCTCCCATTTGGCGGGTTTAAGGGAAGGCAATTTGATTCATTCTGGGCAGTGTGTGGGAGGTTCAATAACAAACTTTTACTTGCAGAATTTAGAACGTTAAGGTAGAATAAGGGACTTGGCAAATTTTAAAACAACATCCAGAGAAATTAAGGCACTTTGTAATCTTTAGCTTAGCAAAATTTAACTTTTCCAGACTCAGCAAGGTACTTAACAAGGTACTGACTAGAATTTTTTGGTCTGACTTACAATATATTTTGAGAAGAAGAAGTTAGGAGAAGAAAGAGAGGGAAAGAGAGAGAAAAAGGAGAGAGAAAGGTATATAGTCACCATCCTAGGATCCAGCGTGGTCTCAGCTGCTTTTAAATCCACAGTAGCAGAGCGTGTCCTTTGACATGTGTCTCCACCCTACTATCTACTCAGATCAGCTGGAGCTCTCCCCCAGGCGCACACCTGAGCTTTAATGTTCACTGCAGGGCCCACATGGTCAGGCAGCGTCATTTTGGGGCAGGCCATGTGGCCGGTCCGCCATTTCCGTGTGGACTAGAGGCTGACTAAGGCTCCGAGGGAACCGGGGGAGCAGTGGGCTTCCTGCCTACATAGAGCTCGCTCTCTTTCCTCACCGCTTCCCACCTGGCTGTTTTGAGCCAGTCAACCGTTCCTCCAGTCTCCTACAGATGCTTAATCCTTATGGATGGGAATGAGTAGAAAAAGCACTAAAACCTGAACCAGTTCTGGTAAAAGTGCTTGTGTTTGATTTGTATTTTGCACGAAAAAGCTATTGCATGAGATTACCCATGATAGTTATTAACGATTCAAAGCTATCCATAATTTGAGAAAGGAATAACACAGGGTTTCTGTTGGAAGGATTAACATGTGGGTGTTGAGTGCTATAGGTATGATTTCAGTTTTCTTCAACTACACAGGAAAACTTTTGATTTTACCGAGGATTATGTACCAAAGGCATGTCTTTTTACATTTTACAGTGAAGACCAAGTGTACACTTTCTTCTGTCTCAGTTCCTACCTTAGCTTTTCCAGAATGTAACCATTCACTGTGTCCATCTTAAGATAGAGCTGTACTGCTGACATACAGAGAAATATTTTCCTTACTGGTATTCACTGGGATTTCTGTTGTCAGTGATTTTCAGAGCAGTACAAGTAGATTTTTAAACTGCCATAGTGAGTAGGAGGTTATGCAAGTGGCTACTTGTTCAATAGTCCAGAGTCATCAGCAAACTCTGCCATCTTGCAATCCACTTACTTCAAATTATTTAAAAAATATATTAAACAACTTGATCATAGTACTGACCCCTGAGACACTCCATTATTAATATATCTCTTCTTCGAGGTTATAACTATTTATTTCCTATCATTTAATCACTTTTTAATCCATGACAAGCCTTTGCCCCTTACTTCATTGTTATTTATTATCTTTAATATTCTTTTATGAGGGACCTTTTCTAAAGCTTTTTGAAATCCAAGTAAATTATGTCCATTGGGTCATGTTCACCTACTGCCTTATTAATATTTTCAGAACCTTCTAACACATTAGAGAGGCACAATCCTAAGTTACAGAAAGCTTGTTGGTTTTTCCCCTGCCATATATATTATGATTCCCCAAATGTTGCACTACTTTTTGTCTATTTGTTTTTCAGTCATTGTAACAAACTGTAACTGTCAAGACATTCCCTAAATCCTCAAAAAACAACAACAACAACAACAAAAAGAAAATCATGCTAATGATTTTCCAGTTCTCAGGAAGTTCAGTGATTGAAAAGGTTGTAGTATGATTTGTTATTAAGCTAGTCAGGTAGTCAAACAATTTGAAGGATGACTCCAAAACTTTCTGTGAGGACGATTCAGTTCCAAAACAACTGCATTATTTATTTCATAAAAGAGCTTCTGAAAGAGGAGCTTTATCATCTTATTTCTTAAGTTGTGCTGAAATATGTAGACAAATTCCTAGATAGACAATTCTTGCACTGATTATCCTCATTTCTTTGATAACATATACCAGGAAATTAATGAAAAAGATTATTCTGAAAATCTTGCTTTTTAAAAATTAGATCAGAGGACTCAGGAAATCTTCTCCACCTGTCACAGTTTTAGTACTTTATCCCTCCTAAAGTTGCCATTGTGTGCTGAGACTTTTTCCCATGTGAGGGGTAGAGCAAAATGGTTCTAGGTCGGTCATCTTAGCCTTTCCCCTGGGTAGGTCCTTGTGCAGGAAAACACTGATGAAAGAAAGAAAGGAACAGGAGAGTTTATAATGGTTTGTTCTCCTCAAGAAAAGCTGTTTGACTCTAGGTCCAGAACAGCTTCTTGGACTGAGCAGCAATATCCAAACAGTGTAGCTTCAGGTAAGTCAAATGAGAAACTCATGGGTAGGGTTGTAATGATTTAAAAAATATGTTCTGTCTCTCCAGAGAGGGAACATGCAAAATGCAGAGTCTTTCCTCTCTTCTTGTTCCGGAACGAAGAGATCAGGGAGAGAGTTTGGGAAGAATAGCACAGAATTAAGGGCTGTGCATTGCCAGCAGAAGTACAGAAAAATTGTCCTCTCCTTGGAAGATGAGAAGGACCTCAGTGTTCCTTGAGGCAGCTGCAGGTATTCTCAGTCTGCCACAGAATCATAGACATGCAGACAGGGCACTGCAGGCAAGTGGTGTCTGGAGAAAAGCACAAGGAGAGCTAGGTCTCAAATCATACCCAGAGTATGAGACCAGAGCAGGGTGCAGGAGCTACTGGGTCAAAAAGTCAAAGTTTGTACAGCAATTGTTACAACTTCTCTAGACACTACAGTATTGGAGCTGAGTGTTACAGATGAAGCCAGAATATACAGGTTGCTTTATACAGAATATATGACTTATATGTGGGATTTATGGCTTCTTCTCAGCAATACTCAGTTGATACCATTACTACAACAGCCTATGGGACTGCAGTTCTGACTGGGATGTCCACATCTGACAATGGTGACATTTTTGGTCAGGCTGGAGTTTCTGTTCCTGAAAGTCTATTTGCCAGTGTAGTAGGTTGACTGTGGCCGGATGCCAGGTACCTACCAAAGCTGCTCTATCACTGTCCTCCACAAGTGGACAAGGGAGAGAAAATATAACTAAGCTTTCGTGAGTGGAGATAAGGACAGGGAGAGATCCCTCACCAAATACCACTACGGGCAAAAACAGACTCAAAGTGGGGTTATTAATCAAATTTATTACTGACAGAATCAGAACTAGATGATGAGGAGTAAAATAAATCTTAAAAACACCTTCACCCAACCCCTCCCTTCTTCCCAAGTTCTACCTCCTCCCCTTGGCAACACAGGGAGACAGGGAATGGGGGTTACTGTCAGTTCATCTCAGGTTGTTTCTGCTGCTGTTCAGAGACAGGAGTCCTTCCCCTGCTCACCATGGGGTCCCTCCCATGGGAGACAGTCCTTGACGAACTTCTCTAACATAAGTCCATCCCACAGGAACAGTTCTACACAAACTGCTTCAACATGGGTGACTTTTCCATGGGGTGCACTCCTTCATGCCCAGTCTACTCCAATGTGGGTCCCCCACAGGGCCACAAGTCCTACCAGAAAAACCTGATTCAGCATGGGTTCCTCTCTCTATGAGTCTTCAGGTCTCTGCCAGGATCCTGCTCCACAGGCCTCTCACAGGGTGACAGCATGCACATGTTCTGTCGTGGGCTCCTCCACAGGCTCTGGGTGGGTCTCTGCACTCCTGTAGACCTCCACAGGCTGCATGGGCACAGCTACTTCACCATGGTCTGCATCATGGGCTGCAGGGGAACCTCAGCTCCAGAGCCCCCTCCTTCTGCAGTGACCTTGGTGTTTGCACAGTTGTTCACATGTTACTACTCCGGTCCTCTCTGGCTGCAATTTCATCTGTGCAATAACTGTTTTTTCCTCCTTAAATATGTTGTTACCGTCATTCCTGACTGGTTCGGCCTTGGCCAGCAGCGGGTCCATCCTGGAGCTGGCTGGTATTGGCTCTGCCGGACATGGGGGAAGTTTCTGGCAAATTCTTACAGAAGTCACCCCTGTAGCCCCCCTGCTACCAAAATCTGCAAACCCAATACATTCAGGTTCAGATCTGATAGGGATTTCAGGTACTGGGAGACAAATAGACCTTAAAGACTTACACTGTGCCCCTCACATCCAACAAGTAAGGAGTTAAGGAACAACTGTAGTTGTCACTACAGCTAAAGTGGTTGTGCTAAGTGAATCCTGGAGTAATGCCTTGGTAATTAAGATCTAGACACTCAGATGGTGGTGAAGCAGTATATGAAATGGCAAATTTTAACACAGACAGAAATGATTTTTCCTCAAAAAAATTACAGGAAGGACAGCAACATAAAAAAATCTATTTGACAGATAGGAATCTAGGAATCTCCTTGGGGTTTTTTCAGTTTAAAAAGGCGCCTGGTCATTGTTGTTATTTCTTGGAAATGGTAGAGCTGCACACACTATTGAGGTCATATTCTTTATTTAATTTTTAAGTGGACTTAATATAGTCTGCCTCCAGGGGCTATATTCCTTTGTCTAAACAATGTGGATGGGCTTCTTTATAGCTTGCGCAGCATTTGAATAACCATTCACAAGTTTGCCCCCCTGATGGGATGGACTGTGCTGCAGGAAAGCAGAGTTGCTTCATATGGCCCATTATTTCAGTGATTGTCTTTTACCAGAGGGTGTTTGAGATCAAAGTAAATTATTGCATTTTGGCTACTAGCTGAGTGTGATTCCTAAACTACATGCTTTTCCTAAAAATGTGGAACCAACAGAAAAAAATAGACCCGTCTACTCAAATCATCTTGCTAGCAGTGTGGTCTTTTGTCATCTAAACAATATCAAGTCTCTGTAATCTGAGAAGATTAAAATGATGATGAATTCAATAATATTTAGGATCCTTAAGAGGTGAAAATTAGGATAGTAGATTAGGTTTGTTGCCATTGGAACAAGTCAGGTTCTGAAAACGAGTTTTTAAAATTGGATTTTTTTTTAATGAAAAACTATGCAGAATTGTTTGCTGGAAGCAATTAAAAAAGTAAAAGTTTCCATTGCAAACTGAAATACTTTTAATTTCACCTTCTCTTGGCTGATTTTCAGCTTGTTCTGCTTTTTCATTGCAGAACCTTCTTATCAGCTTTTCCAGTTTTAGTACCTAATAAATCTCTAACTTAATTATAGTTAATACAGTGTTGCCAAATACTGAGAAATCATGAGTAAGACTTCCAAAATTTATAGGTTTGGGTTGGTTTGGGTTTTTTTTAGTTCCTGTTTGGGGTTCTCCTTTTTTGACTTCTATCTTTCACAGTTTTATGAAATATTCTAATTTTTTTTCTGCTTAGATATCAGGACTGGAAACATGATTTTTTAATGGAAGTTAATAGCCTCCTAATTAGTATAAATCTAGGAGCTAGGTCTTTAAGAGAAACATCAAATATCATGAGGCTCATAATAAAATTGCAAGAGCTGGCAATATTGTTATCCAAAAATGAGTTAAGAGTTCTTATTTTGTCAGAACAATAGTCATTTGTCTCAAATTTATCAGTAGCCTTTTAACTTTTACAGTTATGTCAGAGGTGTGGAAATATTTATTTTTATTTCTTACCTACAATTTACTTGTCTCTCTCTTAACGATGTTGTCTGGGTCTTCAGGCAAAGTATTACACATCAACTTGTCATTAAGTCACAGTTTTGAAAGAGCTCTCTTTACTCCATCCTTTGTATCCATTGATAATTAAATAAGAATGTCAAAGTCCTTCCTTTCCAAACAAGATTATTCTCTTTTTTTTTTTTACTTATTCTCTTCCTTTACTTTGGTTTTAATTTTTGTTCTTTCTCTTTCATTTTCTTTTCCTCTTTTATTCTTTTTTTTCCAGGTTACTCATTCACTTCACAGTCATTAATGTCCTCCTGCTTTGAGAATAGAAAGAAAAAGAGCAATAAAATATAATTAAATGCTAGCTGAACTGTCAAGAAATTTGTTGACTTCATTTATGTGTCCAGACAAACTGGTACTCTGCTATGCTGGCTCATACAGGATATATGAAAATGCTACCAAAAAGAACTGACACAGGTTGCCCATATAAACTGTGGACGCCTCATCTCTGAAATTGTTCAAGGCCAGGTTGGATGGGGCCCTGAACAACCTCATCTAGTGAAAAGTGTCCCTGACCGTGGTAGAGGCATTGGAATGAGAGGATCTGCAAGGTCCCTTCCAACCCAAACCATTCTAAAGTTCTGTGATTAGCAATTAACATATTTTTTTCCCCATACTGGTGCCTGCCAAAATGTGAGGACAACCTTATACTCAGAGTTTCAGAAATACCCCTTGGTAATTTGTTGTGCATACTACTGCTGTATACCTTGGCAGAACACTAATATTATTATGTAAGCACCCAGGCGTACTTGGAAAGATTAGAGATTATCAGTTTTGTAAGAGATTAAATACATCCTGTCTATGCAGAGTTGACAAGATTTGTTGTAGGCAGGAAGGTAAAATGGAACTTGGCTGTGTCAGAAATAAGCAGCTGAACCTGTTCTGGTCTTGCTCAGGATAACAGAGAGGAACGGAGGAGAATGAAGGAAGGACAGTGGTAGGGTGGAAAGCCACGAAGAAGAAAATACATTAGAGACTGAATCCTAAAGAACAACTGCTGCCACTTGGAGGATGGCAGACGTGGAAGGCTGAGTGAGTGCCTGTGGGGGGACACAATCCAACCAGCCCAGCAGCTGTTAGCGAACATTCTGTTTACCCCCACACCCTGCACCACACTGTCTTTAAAATTATACTCTATGTCATATTACATGCCCCATAATTTACAAAATATTCTTTGTTTTTACTGTTATTGCTACACCCTTCCTATAGGAAAAATCTCATCTTTACATTCTGGCAGTTCACTAGAACACTGGGAAGTAGCAGACAACATTCATGATCAGAAGACTTAGATCTGCAGATATCCTTAGAACATGTTAATATTTTTCAGTCTTGAAGAACCCATCTTATTTTGTACTTCACTGTTATTCTTGCTCTCAGAGGTATCATTTTCTACCAGAAGATGTTATAAAAGGTCAAAAAAAAAGACAAAGCAAAAATATCTTGTGTGATGCATACGGTTTGGAACTTACTTCCTATTGGCATGGTTCTGTGTACATCCCTCAGAAGCAGTGTCAAAATTCAGTAGACCACTGAGGTTCGTAAGTTTTTACCCATTTAAGAAGGAAAAACTGCTTAGGTGCTGCATATTAGAAGCCTAGATTATTACTGCTTGGTTTTAATTCTGTACATTTTTATAACACATCAGATCAATTACATTCTCAGTTTTATTGCACACTAAAAGACTCTCATCCATTACAACCACCAACTTTTAGCTCAAACACAAGAGTGGCAATCCGCTTTGGACATCATCTGCCATCTCTGGCAAATCCTAGGAAGTCTCTGCTATACATTTTCAGCTCATATTGAAGAGCACATTGAAAATGGTTCCATTACAGGCTGCTATGAAATAATAAAAGAAAAAAAAAGAGCACCAAAAACCTCCCCATTTTCTGTAGGGAAGTATCACCTCAGAAATTTTAAAATATTTTGTCTCTGATACATTAAAAAAGTTATATGTTTCATTGTTTTTATCTCCCACCTGTAGTGTTGTGGTGGGTCAAACATATGCTAGATCATGCAGCATGTTCTGGGGCTCATCTGTTTTAGAAGATTATGCTTTTCATTTTCATGTTTAGCTAAAGTAGCAAGCTCTGTATAGGAAAAGTAAGAGCAGAGAGTAGAACAAAGTTCAGTGGTTCTTCTCACATCTTCCCAGTCATGGGTATATTATTTCTCCCTCTCCCCTGCTAGCTTCTACTTGTTTAGACTGAAATTGTTAAAGGCAGGTATATATTAAAAAAGGGGTTTTTAAAATATATTTTATACTTTACATAATAATATACATAAGAAATATTATATATTATAATTTTTATACTGTTATGCATTTATTATAGTTGTTAGATATTTGAAAAATGTCTTTGTATACTAGAAAAATAACAGCCTTTCACCAAAACTTGCCCATTGCCTTTTCTGTTCCTCCACATTTTTTACATTTAATTTTATGGTATCATATGATGCTTTTTCAGGCAAAGCATTGTGCAACTGCGTACAGGATCATAACAATAAATGTCTCTCAACAGCAATTAAGAAAGTAAGACAAGTAAACCCACAATGAGAGTTTCCAGTAAAAATGGGAGAAGGAAAGAGCACAGGGAATACAAAAATGAACAAAGCAGAGCTTCTGAGGTGACATCTACAACGTAAAAATTTGATCCTTTCTTGTTTTACCAGACTGCCTAGAAAAAGAGTTCTAGCTCTCTTAAGCATCACCTTCCTTCACAGGTTTTGGGTATTGATCATTCAGATGGAAGAAAGCTCTGTGTCTAGCCTGGAAGGTCAGTGGAGCTCAGGTCAACTAACTGACCTTGTTGATCTGTGAAGGGAATATAACTTAGACTATCCAGCCCACTGCTCCTGTCATCTGCCTCTCCAAGAAAGTAAAATCCATTTTAGATACTCACACTGCCACAGGGGATCTGCTCCCTTGGCAAACTAGCATTAGAAAAGGACAAAAATCAAAAGCCTCCCCAAAAGGAGATGGGGTACTGGAAGCAGGACTCTCAAATTCTGGTGTGACAAGATGAGAACCTATCACTCCTATCTGTCATTTAAAGACGGTGGTAGATCACACACAGAGGGCCAAGTACCTGCTACCAGAGGGAATGAAAGCTAATGGCAACCCTCCTACAAGTGAAAATAATTAATGAAAAATTTATTACCTATATTATAGAAGTTGCTGCTGGATAATCCCCAGATAAATTAAATTAATAAAATTGCAGACTAATTAAGCCATATCTTTCTGTTTTCTTGCATGGCTGGGGCTGATGCAAACTCAGCAGAACAGAGGAAGGGAAGGATAGAGTTTTGAAGGGCTGAAATTTGAAAAGCAGAAAACTGAGTACATTAAAAAGAAAGTCTAAGTAAAGGGCCCATAGACAACGTGAGCACGGGCTTTTGGCTATTTTACTATGCTTCATTTTAGCAATATCACAGTTTATGGAAGTTCCAGAAATGTATAGAAAAAAAACAATACTTTTGCAAAGAAAAGGAATTGGTTCTGCGAGATGAACAATAGAATAGACCTGCAACATCTTTTTCAGTGCAGTGACATATTATCTGCCACAAATAAAGCTACATATTATGTGTACATTCTATGTAATTATTCTTTGAACTGAAAAATTTGCAGATTGAACTTTCTCAAACTTTCTGACACAAATTGCTTTACTACAGAGTGATTTAAAATTAGAAGCAAAACTTGCGAGAAAAATGAACATTTTTTACTTGTCTTGACAATACATGAACAAATTCCTTACTTTTTTGAACTTCAGTTTTATTAAGTAACTTTCTGTAAGACAAGTTTCAGCAGATCAGCACAAAATTTTCTTAATTTCATTACAGGCTGTAAATTAAAATTAATGAGGCTGACACCCACAATTAACAATGAAAAATGCAGATTGTTATAATTACTTAAGCAATAACATTGCTTTACATAGAAGACTTAAGGTGCTCCACAAATTATTTACAAGTGTTACATAAAACACAAAAAATGACAATTTCAATTTATTTTGTCAGTATAAAAAACAAAAATCCTTACTAAAACCTTTCTCAATTGGGAATCTCTCGCCATGCATAATTAAGCAAATTTGATTGCAATTAAGCCTGGCTTCTACAGTGGAGTTTTAATTAATGCAAATCTGGCATCTACATCTATAAGATTAATTTTCATGAATTAAAAGAAAACAACAAAGCATATTTGAAAGTGCAGTTGTATTGTTGAAAGAATGGAATGTAAAATCTGATTATTTTTCAGTCTTCCATGTGGATAGCCTTTGACTTACACTTTAAGAAGGGATATTTTATTTGGATCCGTTGTTTTGTTTCTCAAGGCATTATTAAGCAGGATCATTGCAATTACAAGAAGCTTCTTCTAACGAACATCTCAAAATGTAATTATATACATTTAGAAGTAGAAATGAATTATAATATAGGCTAAGGAGTGAGGGCACCATTACACTACACAATTCTTTTGCTGAAGTCATCATCCTTGTCTCACATTTGGGGCCTAGAATATCCTGTGACATCTGTGGGAGTATTTGAGATATTTTCAGATATATTTCAATAAGACGTTCCCTTAAAATCCTCAAACTGGCATTATTTTTATTGAGCAGGCAAAAAAAATATTTTCTATTTATTTAGCAATATGCTTCAAACAGATTTTTAAAGTGTTTTCTCTGTTTTAAATTGATTTGTTTTTGGTATCTTTAAAAGAATAATTCTTTACTGGAAAATTTGTTCCTTTGAAAGTGTCCTATAAGAATCACCTATTCTGTCAGTCTTTCTACATAAAAATATTCTAATTTAGAATCCATATGGCTAGTCTTCCTCTTAAATACAGTACTATATAATTTTATTTTATCATTTGTCTAATAAAACAGTCAAATGGAAGTGGACCATTAGCAAAAGCAACAGATATTGTATTAAAAAGTAGTATTCTCACTGACATGATGAAGGTAAATAACTTTTTTTTTTATCCAGTCTCTCCATACAGGTGTCAGAAGTCCTTTAATTCCAAAGAAGCATTTATCTGGTTGGCAGAAATGCTCTGTCTGACATGAAAAGCCAAAACATCTGCTTTATTGAAATTTATTCTTGTATTTTATTCTATTGTTATCTATCATTGCTGTATGTTTTCTTGGTCTATCTTTTGAAAAAAATATGCACTGGGTATGCAGCAAAGATAGCAATTCTTTTTCAGTCAAGGATGAGAAGGCTGAGCCAAACTCGTGTTGGAGGAAAGATCAGTGCCAAGATTGAAGTGCTTCTGGGAGAAAATGAACCACCAAAACTCTTGCATGCAGACTGCTGGACATCTGTGACCCTGACATGAGAAGTAAATTTAGAAGCTGTGTAGTTTTTCTTCCTATCTAATGAAGCCTCTTTCTAATTTCTTTCCTTGTCTATTCAAACCCTGAAATCTCAATTTCGTTATATGAAATACAATCTGAACTGAAGATTTCCCAAAGATGCTCCACCAGAGGAGCTGTTCTTTTATAGCTGTGTCAGGGAGAGTACAAAAGCAACTCCTTAAGGGGCTGTAAATGCTGGCACACTTGGTTCCCACAGTACAGTTATTATTGCAGCTCCCAAAGGCAGCTTCCAATGCATGACCCTCAGGGTGCTCATAGGGCACTGGAAACAGCAGGAGGTGAGTCTAGCCTTGCAACCACATGCACTGCTTTTGCAGCAGTGGATTTATAACCTACAGCATTCTTTTTATTTTGGTATATTTTACAACACAACCTTATTTACTGATTTTTTATTAATTATATTTATTTTCTGTATATTAAGTTGTAACATTTATTTTGGTTGAAGTTAAATACCAGTATTGTGAAGTATTAATAGCAGGTTTAGACAGAAGATTTCCAATTTGATTTTCCAAATTATCAGCTCAAAAAGCAAGGTAGTAGACAGAAGGTACCCCACAAGTCTCTGGTTATGGATCAACTTCTGCCTTCGCAGATCTGGAAGAGAAGAGATATAAGTGCTTTGTGACTCGTGTGATCTTTTTCACTGGAAGAGTAAAGTGTCTATCGCTCTCTCCCCTCTCTAATTTAAACATAGTTGGCACTAGAAGACTTACCTGTATGCTCCCCTAATGATTGTGTTTGCGTGTTTCTTCCTTTTAATTTTTTTTATCCTCTGTATGTGTAAAAGGAAGACATATGTAGTTATTTTGTGTGTCTGTATCCAGTGTTTGATAATTTCGACAATGATTCAAAATGGCCTACTTAACCTATAGATGCCTATACATTATTTGTTTGGGCACCCCATGCATTCTAGGAAACCTTTAGCAAAGATTTCTTGTTGAAAGCCGTAGGCATGTTCAGACTCTCACTGCTCTTTGGAACATGTGTCATTTCTCAGCACACCTCCATCCATTTGTGGTTCTGAATACTATAAATCTGACAGGGTATTTCCCAGCTTGCTTTTTCTTCTTTCTTTTTTTTCCCCCTTCATCCCCTTATTAATCTTTTATTTCTTCTATTGTCCTATTTTTTCTTGTTAACCTTTTTCCCTTTTTCCCACACTTCGCCCTTTTTCTCATTTTTCCTCCTTTTCCCTCTTTCTATCCTTTTTCTTCTTTTTCCCATTCTTCTCTTTATTTTCTTAAGATGGAGTAAAAACAGTCATTTCTCCTAATAAGTGAGAGGCAGTGTTTGTTTCTCAATCTTTCCAACCTTTATCATTTTCAAACCAGTATCATTCATTCTTCGATGGCATATTCTATCAACCAAGTAGGCACTAGTTTATCTAAAGGCTACCTGGGCCCCCTTGTTAAAAGGAATGAGGAAGAATCAAAGAGACATATCAAAGGGTTAAGGTAGAGTAAGTTTTTTTCTAGAGCACAGTGCATAGAAGGGTCTTCTGCTGCAAATCAATAAGGTTTGGGATTTTTGTTTGTTTGTTTTCCACACTTTTTCCCCAATGCTTTTCCACATTTTATAGCATTGTAGGTGAAGAATGAATCAAGACATAAAAACTCTTGAGACCAGAGAGAGATTAACAACATTAATGAGAATAAGGAAAATTAAGAGAACATTAATAGTAAAGATATCAAAATGGGAACTAGAAAACCAGCCCAGGAAATCTAGAGGTTCTTATTCCAGTCATTAATCTGAAGACCATGATTAAAATATAACAAGTGATTCCATCCCATTGTTGTACAAACATGTTGAGAACGCCTCTCTTCTGGCTTGAGTTTTGCAAAGAAGCCTGGGGCCATTAGGCATTCAAATCCATTAATAAATCCTTGTCTCGGTCTACACCTTTTCAACATTTAAAAAATAATAAAGGTACCTTGAGCTGGTATTTCCTGTTTAATGTTCATTATGCACTGAAGAGGTATTGAGAAATAGTTTTTCACCTTCAGTTATGAAAGAATTATAAAGGTCTTTCCTAAGCAATGAAATAAGGGCAGATTTTGTGAATCTATGCCAAAATCTATTTAATTAGGTCATCATTTTTCAGAAAATAATGCACCACCAGCTTCAGAGAAGTGCAAGGCATGACATTTTTGAATTAACTCTATTTAATTAAGGAACATCTTCTGACGGTCTCAGATTTCATGGGACAATCCTGTTGTCACTGTGACTGCTATCATATGCATGCTAGAGCTCAGACTTCATCTTGAACTTATCAATTTTTTTTGTGCTAGAAATACCTTATTTTATATGAGCACTGATCACAGCAAGAGGAAGAGACCAGCTAGGTGGGATAAAGCTGACAGAATTGCCCATAGGTAATGAAACGCAGTTGAGATGAAGGAAATGGAAAAGGAACAAAAAGGATGGAGGAGAGTTCTGACCAGGGTGGGGAAGGAAAAACATATGAAAGAAAAGAAAAAAAGGTTTAAGTGAAGTGTCACACTTAACAATTCAGGGCTTTCAAATGGAAAGTAGTAACTCCTGTTGCTGTTACCATATGTTTGACAACTTTCCCACCTCAATTTGGAAGTGAAAGATTTTATGTGTTAAGAAGGTCACAACCAAGTTGCTGTGCTCTAAGAATAGAACTGCAGTTGTTTCCATTTGTGTAGATAGAATCAAAGTACTTTTGCTAAAATTATAAGAGAAGTTTGACTTAAAAATATGTTTTCTAATTTTTTTTAATAAATTAACACCTTGATTTCTGAAAACAACTTTTTTTTTTGCCTTGTTTCTTGATAGAATTGTATTCTTATCTTTTTGACTGAAGGGAGAAAACTTTTTCCTGATCTTGCTGGAAAAAAAATCGAAGGGTAGTCATTTTGAAAAAGGATGATAATAATTATGAACTGATGTCATTGCACTGAAAGTAATTAGAGATTGTTAAAAGAGTTGCCCTCTTTTGAGGGCTATTATTTGAGTTTTTGTCACATGCTTGTCTAGTTTTTGGTTGGTTGATTGGTTTGTTTCTTCTAATGTTAAAGATGTATCGTAATCAGTAATGAGGATATAAAGGAGGGGAAGGGATTTGTAGTGTGAGAAGGGAAGAAACAAGAAAAGGTAGAGAGAAGAAATGAAGAGAATCTGGTGTGAAGAATGGGGAGACACAGATCTTCAAGGGATGGAAGAAAGAAAATTACTGGATATATGCTCAGAATGGAGGTTTCTGTGGAATGAAGATTAAAAATTTATTCTACACATAAGCTACTTTCTGCTATGTCAATGAAATAAAACAGCTGAATTCAGCTTACCTGGCCAGTACACCAAATTCTACACTGCCCTAGAATGGCATAAGGAAGGGAGAGAACAACAAAGACTTTGATCTTCTCAGTTAACCTTAATTTTTAGAAATGAGAAAGAAAAAAAGAAGAGGCTGGTATTCAGTACAGTGAAATTAGATTTGTCACTTAAAATTTCCTTCTTTGAAATTAGTGCCTGAGGTTTGCTCTTTGTAAGGTTGAGCATTTACAGAAAAATGCAACCTAGAGGTTGTATTTACATCTTCCAGATTTGCAAATGGATAGGAGTAATTGTGGTGAACATCTGAGGAAAGTGGTAATTGTCTCCAAAAGCAAGTTTTCAAAGTCCAAGTATGTAGGGCAAGAAGGAGAAAACCCATAACAAAACATTGAAAAAATCTAGTGCCTAGAGTGAGAGAGGTCTCTATACAATCAACTAATTTTAAAATCTAAGGTATCATTGTCATATGACTGTTATGTGATAAATGCAATATATTTGTAAGATAATTTACCCTAGTTCCTTATGTAGAAGATAACCCCAGAGACAAATATAGACTTATTTTGTCCAAATATTTTAAGTGTTCTTTTTTTCTCTCTCCCATTAATTGATTTGTTGATTTAAAGTTACTGACATGGAAGCTTAATCAGTCTAATATGTGATATCTTTTCTCTCGCCTCCTCTCTGTGCTGCAGTGATTTTAGTGAAAATATGAAAATGACAAACATTTCTCGCACATTGAAGTTGAAAAATGAACAAAGATATGATATAAAGTAGCAAATTTGATTAAAGTAACTTTTACATTCATCCATTACAACCCACAAAATTATTTTAGTCCCATGCAGTGATTTCTTCTCTTTCTTATTTATGGAAGCATGGTATCAATAACATAATTTGCAAGGGTATTTGAAAAGGTATTTTAAAAGTATCTTTGGAGAATTCTATATGATTCCTTACAGTATTTCATTATTCCACAGTCTTTGCAGATCAATCTCATTCTTTTAATAACATAAATTGCTCTTGCTTGTTCGTGCCATGGAAATTAAGAGCATTATCATCTGTATCAGTATTTGATGGAGACTCGGTTGAGAACAGGGCATTCTGCATTTCAACTTTGTAATAGCTATCTCCTTCCTAATAGCCCTTTCAGTGACCAGGATCCTGCAGTTAACATCATGGAAAAGTTTAGTACAGAAGGTCAGATGTAATCTGCTTATGAAGATAGTGCTCTGCCATCTTGAAAAATATGGTATAAGGGCCTGAATAGATTAATTAGCTCATGATTTTGAGTCAGTGTTCATGGTTGAAGAACATAAGAGATATAGGTCTTGCAGATGAGTTCATGAAGTTATTTATAAGGTGATTCTGTACTAACAAATGAATTATAGCATCAGTATTAATGAACTTCTAAAATTTTTCTGTAGAAAATTTGTTTCTCCTTGAATTGCTGCTTACAACAGACAAAAGCAAACATTTTAGTAGTTTGAATTGTGAATGATCTCGTATGCTTATGAAATACAGTTTTAAAGAAAATTCTGCAACATTTTTTAAAGTAGCTTCTCTGGAAATCTGCCTATGACTAGTAAAAACAGTATATTTCTGTAATTAAATGTTCATGTCTCTTACACAGCATGTCACTAGATGTCACTCTGGATTCCATTATTTGGTATTCTGATGATTTCTAACTTTTTCTGCCTTTCTGTGTCTACTTTCCCCACAACAAACCTGAATAGACAATGTAAAATGTGCATGAATAACACAGAATTGCTGACTGAATGTCAATTTTCTAGTGTGTGACTTCTATTGATCATTCATTATTGACATGAAGGTCTCTAGTGTCTCTGCTTTCCTCTTTAAACTCTTTCTCAGCTAAAATTTCCAAGGAACAGAACCAGAAGGCCTTGAAGAACGGGATGATTCAGGTCTCCTAGGATGTTTTACAGAGTACTTTGACCTCAGGAAGGCATCAGAGGTACTTTTTTATAAAGACTCAACAACTGTTTCAAATAAAAATTTAAACACTGGAAAAAAGAATCTTCTACTTAAATCGAACCACTTTCATTGACACTTTCTTGGTGTAAATATAACTGGCTGATTTTGGCAAACATAAGGGCTTTTTGAAACAGGTTTTTTAAATATATGCATTTGTAGCCAATAAAATATAAATAGCATTTTCATGGTGACAAATGACATGTAGTATGGTATTCTATGATCATGGTTCCAGAGTTTTATTTCTTTTAGCTTTGTATACATTAATTAAGCATACACAATCAGGGTTGAGTGCAGAGACAGCTAAATAAACAAATGACACTGTAGAAAGGTCTTTCTGCATACTAATCATATCCTACATCTGCAAGCAAAAGCTCTATAAATCGATTTGCTCTTTCACATCAAAAGACAAACAGTGAGGCAAGTCAGCAGTTCCTTTGTCAAAGTCACAGAGATTGCTGTTCTTCACAAATGCATTTCTACAGAGCTGAATTCAACCATTTGATGATTAGCATTATTGGCAACTCTTCAAAGAAGATTCATCAAGTAATTTGCAATTGGATTGGTTGCCATTTTTGTGATTCTACCCCATGAAATTGAACAAAAAATGATTGACATTTGAATTCTTACTTGGAGGACAAAGTGAACTAGCATAAGAAAAAGAAGCAAGCAGATTCCCAAGAGATTGGGAAGCTGCTGTGATGCCTCTGGTGATTTCCACATGGACCAGATCAGTAAGGTCTGGAAATCAAATGAGTTGGTAGGGCAGAGGCAAGCAAGAAGATGTAGCTTCTTGTTAATATAAGAAAAAATAAATAGGCCCAAAGTACTAATCTTTTACTATATCAATGTACATATCTGTGCTTATGTAACCCCTCTAAACACTACATCCATTTCTGTGAAAAAAAATCTCACTGAGAAGGAAGAAAAATCATTCTATCATTCCATATGCTTTGCGTACAAGAATTGAGTCCTCTGCTATCAGTGTAGATCAGATATGTATTACAAAATGAAAGACTAAGACTACATATTTTTGTGTGCTTGCAAATAATATGCAGCTGTGTGAGAAACTGCAAAGTGGTGTGACTGAGTGCATGAACTATTCAGACTATGACAACCTTATTTGCTCATTGATTTCCATTTTTCAAATGAACCCACAAAGCAAATAAAAAAACTTGCTGGAATTCTTATATATTTTGTTTCCTGCTATTTCTATTTTAGAAATTATGAATCAGAACCCTCTTTCTGCCCTGGCAAAATTACAAAGATGTTTGGATTCCTTGAGTGTGGTATTCCTTAACAGGAGAAGGACAGAACTTAAGCATTTGTGAGTCATTCACTGATAGCTCTATAGCTTTTATCTTCAGTAGGATATTTATTGGGGGGGGGGTTGGTTATGATGAAGCTTATACTTGCATAGCCTCATTTTTGAAACAGATTTTCACTCCTATGTTTTGACCTCTAATGTCTACAGATATTTTTGGACAGGTTGATCTTTCAGTTACCTATTTATGCTATATAAGCTCAAGTAAATCTACTCCGTATACAGTTTGGAAAACATGCTGATGACTTGTTTCTAGTATCCTGATTCTTTAATTTCACAATGTGAAAAATCCAACAGAAATGAGAATAACTAATTGTATGTCAAGGTAGTACCCTAGATAAGATGATCTAGAACAATAAACCCAAATATAAAGTTAAAAAGTGGCAGAATTAATTGGGAAAGTTGTTGAAAGAATGTCAAGTTATTTAAATGATCTTCCACATTTTCATTTACTTTAATGTGAGGAAGCTTGGGATTTTTTTCAACCAGGTATCTGTTCAGATGCCTTTCTAAAAAAAAAAAAATCTACAGAAATCAAACCAGCTCATTAACTGTGAGCTTTAACTTAAGCAGATTTCCATCATCTAAAATTATGACCCACAGACAGCTAAAGCATGAACTTGAAATCATGTCACTATGGTAATTATATCCAAGCTGCCTTCTCAAACATATTTGTTGAGTAATAGTAATGAAAAAATTGCTTCTCTAGTCATGACACAGATGGGAATACTGCCTTACAGAACATATACCACACAGTAATTGAATTTCAGAAGGCTTTGGGTTACATTGTCTGGGATTAATTTGTCTCAAAAAGTGTCTCTAAGTGAAGGATGGATTTTGAAGATAGCTGTATCCTTACACATAAGATCCAGAGGCTTCCTAGTCTGATCCTGAGCCTGGTGGAAGCAGTCATTAAAATATGTTTCTTTTACAATCTCAGTGTCTGACCTTACAACCAAGGGTGTAATACCTATCTAGGCTGTAATATCTCTCGAATTGGATATTTTGCTTCGTGATCAGATTTATTCAACTGTCTGGTATTGTATGAAATCATAAAAACAATTAAGGGTGTTAATCATATCCCCAAACTTCAGGTGTTTAAGTTAGGTACTAAGGTTAGGTATATCATATCCCTGAATACTGCCTGTCATCGGTTAGGAGACTGACTGGGAGGCAGAAGCTCCATTAAAGAATGACAGTGGATAATCAGTGTTAAAACTCCTAGTAAAGGTGGTAAAGCTATTATACATACAAATATAAATATATCTGTATACCATTATGTGACAGTTTTAAAATAATCAGGTTGAGAAAAATATCTGACATTTTTCATTTTTTTCTTAAAATTACTGTCAATGGCGCACATATTATATTTTAAGGAAGCAGATGCTTGTTTCCTCTTTATCATATTTATTTCTCTCTTGCAAGTTATGTTCTAATGTTAATATTGGTAGTATCTCCCAAATAAAAAAAAATCAAACTTCTCCTCACAAGGAAATACACTGACTTTTAATCAAATGAAAACTTTAAAAAAAAAAAAAAGAAAAAAGTAAAAAATCACTTCAGGCAGTGATTGTCCTTATCTATAAGTTTTATCAAACAAATAGTTTGAGGAAATTTAACAAAACTAAAAACACTCAATCTGCCTAATGACATGAGGACTTCAACTTTTTCAAAGGAAATCTTACTTATTTTATAGTTAACAGAAAGGATCAGTGATGCTGATTGCTATTCATGGTCTAATAGCTTTGATCTCTGCCCCACTATGAGATCCCTCACAATATAATTGGAAATTATGAAAAACAATGACAACATAATTAATATATATTCTAAGAGATCTGTGACTATCATATTTATGGCTTCAGTTGAAATACATATAATTTTATACTTGTGTTGATTTAATTCGTTCAATGTCATATTCACTTCTGGAGTGAATAGATGTGACTCTCACTGAAGTTAATGTATCTGCCTTTGGAACGAATTTACTCTCTGTAACAGACTACAGACAAAAAATTACAGCAACATCTAGAGGAACTGAAGATGTCTGTATTAATTTCTTATTGAGTCTAAGGAGAGTAACTCAAATATTTGACCGGATGCTGACTCTTGCATGTAATTTAGGTGTTCCTTATGTATATTTGGCATATGCTATTCAGTGTACGACTTCAAAAAGAATATTCATTGCCTTGGTGATCCAGGTTTTGCATAATGGTATATGAGCTCTTATAGAGTATCACACTCACTGTTCATAAAGTTAGTTCTTTGAGTATTATATGTCCAAATTATATCAGGATTAGAGAGAGGTTGTTTTTATGAATGGAAGTCAGGATATCACTCATATTAATTGGCTAGGTCATAAAACTGTGAATTGATGAAACTAACTACTTTTCTAAGGGGAATAATATGGTAATGGATTTTAAGATGATGTCTGATTCTGATGCCAGACTGACTATTCACTCAGCAACTGCTCAGAGATTCCTGCAGTGCTTTGTATTTTCCTAACTATAGCAATGTTAGCCACTTTCAATGCAGTCTTCGTAGTTTACAAACTCTGGCCAATGTTTGCCAATGAGATGTAAAGCAACAGGCCATGTGAGTTACAAATGCCAAACAACTAGAGCTTCCTTTGCTCTGGTGGCAGTTCACCTCTGTAAACCTGTCCATTTTACTTAGGGCTTAGTGCACTACTTAGCATGGAAATAGCTTCCTTCATATCCCTGGTACCAGACATGCAGCATTCATCCTTCTCACACAGTGCAGGTAAAATATGAGGCAGCTTGAAAATAGACTCCATAGAAGAGTAACGCCAAGCTCCTGAAAAAATAGGTTTCATTGGACTGAAACAGGGAATCAAGATTAGTGCTTAAAGATTTAAAGACTATTTCTGTATAAAATAGTTATGAGATAAAATACTAAGGTAGTCTAATTATTAGTTTAGACTGATGTTACCTCTTTCAGACATCTCGAACACCTATTACTGATGGTAAACCTAATTTTAACTAAAAAACATCATGCTTCTGTTTGGACAGATATATGCAGTAGGTAGGGCAGTTCCTGATCAGATGAAAGATATCAGCTTTGTCTGCCTTGTACCATAGAAGAGATCTCTATTACTCTGGGATAATTCTCTCTCTCAACAGTGAAATGCTAAGAAAACTCTACAGCTTCTACAAGAGGACAGAAAGTATCATCAAGATACTGTATAGGCTGGTAAATAAAGCATATTCTTAGCTCAGGTTTGGACTGTGTTATATTTCTGAGTTAGCTAGTCCCTGTCAGGATTATTTGCACAAGGAAACAGAAGCTTAAATGCCATGGATCACCTGTTTACTACCCATGGCATACCACAATGTCCTGGACTGCTACTCCTGACTGTAGTGTGCTACCCTTCTCATCTTGCCATGGACACCAAGGATGGGGAATAATTCTTTACTTTCCCCTTAAAGTATTCTGAACACTTGATGATACAAACATGGACACAGGAGTTTGGAAGTGATGCATGGCCCTTTAATTAAAAATAGCATTTGTTGAACAAGATTCTATGTCCTGGGAAAAATTTAAAAGAAGCAGATGGAAAAGTTCTTCCTTTTTCTTCCTCTCTCTCTCTTCCTCCCTTCTTTTTTCATTCTCCTTCCCTTCTTCCCTTCTCTGTTTCTCTCTTTCTTCCTACCAGAACTTTTCATCTGCGTTCAGCTCTTCCTTCAGACAGCCTTTCACCCTGAGGCACTAGTAGATTTCAACCCATGAACCCACAGTAATTTATTTTTGTTTGCTGTCTCCTGAACATTGCAGTGATTACTAATCAGGTGCAGTGTTAATCCATTTTCTAAAGAATAGGTGTCTTCCTCCATAAGGAGCCATCATAATTCACACTGTTGACCATAATAAAGATAAAATTATTCTGAGTACTAGAATTACATTTCTCAGATGTGGCTTGAACTATCAGAAGTAGCAGCCCCATTCTTGATTAGTATAAGAAGCCATACAACCACTAAAATAAGCAAACTGGCTTATTAACCTTAATCTTTCAAATGTGAGATCTATGTCCTAAGTGTACTCCACTGTAGAGAGACCTGTATCTTCTTATAGTTGAGCATGTACAAAGAGTGACTGTAAATCATCAAGTGTTGAAATTTGGGGCATACTCTTGATTAATGAAGTGGATGGCATGATGCCTCTTGAGCTGCGGAATAGAGTGACATAGTTTATGTACTTATACATTTTTTATGCACTAGAGTTGACTCTGACTCTTTAACTTTTAACATGCCAATTAAGTGTAGGGTTTAAAACTCTTAAATAGCTGTCTTCAACTGCAACCCATTAATTTATCTTCTACTGATGAATGGAACTGTTTAGCAAAAATGCAGGAAAAAATAAAAGTTTGAAAATTAAAAAAATTAACTTTCATTTGCTTATAGAGCTATCGTAATGGGTCTTTCCTCCACTTGCAATGAAATATCTGAGACCTACAGAAAATACTAGTTGTTTAAAGTACGCCCAAACCAAAAAACAAACAAACTAACCCAAAATCACAAAAACACCTGCACAAAAAAGTTGTATAGTTGCAAATCTCTATTATTCTCATTCGTTTACCATAAGGTGACCTAAACTGCTATTGCAATGAAAATACTTTGTGTAAGGGTATCTGGCTTTCTAGGGCTTCTGCTGAAACATGCCTGAGCATCCTAGTAGAATTGATTTTACTAAGGGGGCCAGAAATTTCATAGTAGAAACAAGGAAAAATGTGCTTCTCTCCCTCTGCCCTCTCCCCCAACTTTTCACCAGAAATATTTGTGAATTTATGCATTTCAATAAAATAAGCATTGACACAAATTCCTTATTAACTACAAAATGATACTGGACTAGATCTATGGTAATACCTAGGACCTACAGCTTGAAAAAGTACAAGTAAATGTCTATTAATTCAAAATGGCATACTAGCCTACGACTCACAGATGCATCTAATGTTTTTGGCTATCTAATGTTGGTGTTTTGACTTTTATCATTCTAAATATTTTCTTATTTTCAATATTATACATTATTTTTTATATAAATTATGTTTGAAAGAAATAAAGAAACTAAAAGTAGATTGGTACTGGGAATTTAAATTGATAATCATAGAATCATAGAATAGTTCGTGTTGGAGAGGGCCTTTCAAGGCCATCTAGTACAACCTTCCTGCAATGAACAGGGCCATCTTCAACTTCATCAGGTTTCTCAGAGCCCCATTCAATCTGACCTTCAATATTTTCAGGGACTGGACATCTACAACCTCTCTGGTCAACCTGTTCCAGTGTTTCACCACTTTTATAATTAAAAAAATTATTCTTCGTCAGTCTAAAAGGACCCTCTTTTAGTTTAAAACCATTGCCCTATTGCAACAGGATCTACTAAAAAATTTGTCCCTCTCTTTCTTATAGACGCCCTTTAAGTATTGAAAGGTTGCAATAAGGTCATTCTGTGGCCTTCTCTTCTCCAGACTGAACAAGCTCAGCTTTCTCAGCTTTCATAGGAGAGGAGCTCCATCCCTCTTTGGCCCTTCTCTGGACCCAGTCCATGTGCTCTTTATGTTGAGTACCCCAGAGCTGGATGCAGTATTCCACGTAAGGTCTCACAAGAACAGAGCAGAGGGGCAGGATTACCTCCCTTAACCTGCTAGACACGCTTCTTTTTATGCAGCCCAGGAATACCGTTGGCTTTCTGGACTCCTGTCCAGCTTTTCATCCACCAGTAACCCCAGGCTCTTCTCCTCAGGGCTGCTTTCAATCCCTTTATCTCCCAGCCTGTATTAACACTGGACATTGCCCTGATCCAGATGCAGGATCTTGCACTTGACCTTCTTGAACTTCATGAGGTTCACACAGGTCCACCTCTGAAGCTTCTCGAGCTCAGTAAATACAACATCATATTCATATCTTATTTGTAAATGTAGTTTTAGTTAACAGAGTTGTCAGAGGCTGAAACGGTTAATGGCTTAAACATTGTTAAGATCAACAAAAGACTTTTGTCTAACTATCCCAGGTCAAGGAGAAGAATGTATCTACAAGTGTAAGAGATTGATTGTTTCCATTTGACCACCTGCAGTAACTGCCCAGGGGCTGCAAGAGACTGGTGCTAAAGGCTCAAACAGTTGGATGGTTGCTTTGCTATTGATGCACAGAATGGCCTCCCAGGTGCAGAAGGGTGTCTATACCTGAAGATACAAACTGGATTTCCAGGTAAGGAAAAAGGCTGATAAGAGGCAAATCCTGAAAGGTGGGATAATCCTTCTTATCAAGCCAATGTCCTCCCTTACATGATGACTCAGCTGTGAAAACCCCCTGGGGAGCATCAAAGGCATTCACACCTAGCCTGAGCTAATCATCTCAGATGGACCATAATGGTAGTTCCAATCACCCTGACCTAAGAGACAGCTGCAATATCTTAGAAGGTGTCAAAGACTCATGAAATATCTCGTGATCCAGTATTACATCATCCAGAGGAGATACAGGGGGCATTTCTACCTAGTCTCTGCACAATTTAAACCCCGTGAAACAGGAGTTTTGTGAGCTTTTTCCCCCCACCACTCGACAGATACACTCTGCAACCACTGAGAAGACCAGAAGAAGAGCAACAGGATATTGTCAGAATCTACAGAGTGGTGATACCTTTTTTCTACTTAATATGTTTCTCTGTCTCTCTTTCTTTCACCTCCCTGCCTCCTTCCCTTTCTCTCTCCTTCCTTGAACCCCTCATTTACTGTTAAATAAAACCCATACTATTGACTTTAGCATATGCTAAAGTCTGCACCTTAATACAGGCAGAGGCATCTCTCCAATAATTTTAATAATTGGATCAAAACATTTTTGGTGTAGTAGGCAGGAACTGTTTGACTTCTTCCTTCCAAATGAGGGAAATAGGAGTTGCTAGATATTTTTTATTGACAGTATATGAAAGTATGCTTTTATCCCCTAGTTAGTAGCAATAACTTCTTTACTAATTTTTATGGATATCTTAAATTCTGTAAAGAATTTCTATTTCTTCTGCTGTTCAGGAAAATGAAAATGGGTTAGAATTATTACATTTAGAAAAAGAAGACATTGTCAAATTTGTATTGTCACTTTTATGGTTTCCTTCATTCCCTATCTTTCAAGTTTTTGGGTTTGGGATTTTCTTTACTGTTATATAAAATAATTGAAATACCAGGCAAGATGAGCAGTTCATCTGGTGTAACAGCCTGTCTCTGACAGTGATTGATATAAGATGTCTTCAAAGAAGCTTCATAAAACCATATGAGAGGCAACTCTAGAATTACATACATCTAAATGTTGAAGCTTCTCTCTGGTTTGTGACTTGAGGCAGACCTTTCTGTTTGTTTCTTTCTCTAGATGGTCTTCTAATGCTCAAAGAAGGCTGTACGAAAATCACTGTTTCAAAGAGTCAAAATTAAACTGCAAAAATATTATCCTTTGTCCTCTAAGTGTATCTAGGAATTTTCTGAAGAAAGTGCTTTTTCAAATCTCCTGTATAACAAAAACTAAAAAATACTTGCTGTCTAATGGAAGCTAGTAGAAGGCTCGTTTATCTCTTCATAGAAAATTCAATGGTCAGAAAATGTCATAACAGTACAACACAGTGTGTTTTTTCTTCAAACAGTAAGTTGTATAAAACGTCTGCCTCTTTAGCCATTTTATATTTTCTGTCTTTTTACCCTTGTGCTGTTGTCTTCATTTATCATCACTTTCTTCATTCCCCGAGACTTCAGGATTTTTCTTTTCACTCACAAAATGTCTTCATCATTCCTGTGTTAGTCTTTAACATCTAGCAATTGTTTTCTTACCCTCTTTCAGTCATTATAATGAACAGAAACATACTTTAGCTGCACATAGATCAAATCTATTAGAGTTTTGTTCTGAAAGTGTTTTGAAAACCACTGTAGAAAGGTTACTAAGCGTTGAGAATAGAAAATGCTTAACCTTCATGGAGCCTGCCAGGTGCACAACTTTCGCACCCTTTTCACACTTTACTCGCTAACGAAATCGTACCCTTGTTGCATGTTTCCCTTTTATTATCTTTAAGGGGATCGAATCTATCACCATAAATCTTAAATATATCCAAAAGTACAAGTAAAAATACACAAATATATGTAACAGATGCAGAATTGCCTCCTGAGATGCATGTATTATGCATACAGAACTGTCATAACATTCCTCACACAATCATGTTTTTTCCTCTGCTTATGGTCTTTACACCTATCTCATTTTGACAATGCACCTGGAAGTAATCTGGATAATAAAATAATACATATAAAACCACATTTGCCACTTTTTGTAATGTGCTTATTTATACAAATATAGAATAAAATAAATCCACCTAGATTAGAAAAAGCAGTAATCACATAAAAGCATTTCGCTTTTTTTAACCAACTTACTACAAATAGAACTATGATTCTCAAGAAACAATTACCTTTTGAACAAATGAATAGAGTAAGTTTAATCCACATGATACAACTTTACAATTTTGTTAATAGCTTCCATTTTAGAAGAGAGAAAAATAAGTGAGTTTTTATTTTATTTTATTACAATAAATCTCTCTAAGTTTGCCAATAATATTGCAAGGGGTCATACTGGCCCCTGATCTAGTTCACAGAATCACAGAACATGCTGAATTGGAAGGGACCCACAAGTCCAATTCTTAGCCCTGCACAGGACCATCCCCAAGAGTCACACCATGGGCTCGCCAGCGTCTTCCAAATTCTTCTTGAACTCTGTCAGGCTTGGTACTGTGACCACCTTCCTGGGGAGCCTGGTCCACTCCCAACCACCCTCCTGGTGGAGAACCTTTTTCTAATATCCAACCTAAGCGTCCCCTGACACAACTTCAGGCCATTTCCTCTAGTCCTGTCACTGGTCACCACAGGGAAGAGATCAGTGCCTGCCCCTCCTCTTCTCACAAGGAAGTTGTAACTGCAATGAGGTCTCCCCTCAGTCTCCTCTTCTCCACATTGAACAGACCGAGTATCCTCAGCCACTCCTTCTGCAGCTTCCCCTCAAGGCCCTTCACCGCCTTTGTTGCCCTCCTTTGGACACTCTCTAAGAGATCAATATCTTTCTGATATTGCAGTGCCCAAAACTGCACACCATATTCAAGGTGAGGCCACACCAGTAGGACAATCCCCTCCCTCGACCGGCTGGTGATGCTTTGCCTGATGCCCCCCAGGACATAACTGGCCCTCCTGGCTGCCAGGGCACTGCTTACTCAGATTCAACTCGTCATTGACCAGGACCCCCAGGTCCCTTTCCATGGCACTGCTTTCCAGCATCTCATTCCCCATTCTGTGTGTACATCCGGGGTTTCTCCATTCCAGGTGCAGAATTCAGCTCCTCCCCTTGTTGAATGTCATATGGTAGTTGATCTAGTTCAAAGTCTTAACCTTTTTAGCTGAAAACTGGTAGATCATCTGATTCAAGAGTAAATTCATTTGAATATATTTTTTTCCTAATTCAAGAGCAAAGTATTTTTGATCTTTTCTCTAATTGGTATTGGTAACCTCCACTCAGCACTGGCAAGGTCACACCTCTTATACTGTGTTTAGAGATATGTAGTTACTGGAGAGATTTCAGTGTAGGGCAATGAAGATGATGAAGAGACTGGAGCATCTCTCACATAAGGAAGGGCTGAGAGAGCTGGGGCTGTTTGGCCTGAAGAAATTGGGAAAGGGATCTTATCAATGTATATAGATATCCGAAGGGAGAGTGCAAGGAGGACAGAGCCAACCTCTTTTAAGTAGTGTCCAGTCATAGGACAAGAAGCAACAGGCACACACTGAAACACAGAAGGTTCTGTTTGAAATCAGGAAACACTTTTTTA
The DNA here is from genome assembly GCF_003984885.1 of Neopelma chrysocephalum. NCBI lineage: Eukaryota > Metazoa > Chordata > Aves > Passeriformes > Pipridae > Neopelma > Neopelma chrysocephalum. The sequence goes on along the minus strand of NW_020897694.1, from coordinate 13,989,768 downwards.
CTGTGAGAGTGACTGAGAACTAGAACAAGTTGTCCAGAGAACTTGTGCTGTCTCTGTCTTTAGAGACATTCAAAAGCTGTCTGGACATAGTCCTAGGCAACTGGTTCTAGGTCATCCTGCTTGAGCTGGGGAGCTGGACAAGATGATCTTCAGAGCAACATTCCCTGAATTTTAATATACTTAGAGAGTCTTTGAGAACCTTTGCATTTTTTTGTTTAACAGAAATAGCCGCAAAGGTAATGTTTTAAAAGTAAAATAAAATGCATAGATTTGGTGATCTTGCATAGAGCTCAAGGAATGACACAAGTTGCTTTGGGCTTTGTCAAACTGTCAGATGGATGGTCAAAGACTTTTAATGTCTTATCATTAAAAGTTTCAATAAAGTCTACTACATTAGGTAGGATATTGCACATCACTGAGTGAGTGGTAGACGAGCGATAACTAAAGTCATTCAATAATTTCAGGATGTAAATGCATTACTTGTTTTATGGCTTTATTTCTTTTGGCTATATCAGAAATAATGACTAAACATGACTGCCTGTGTCTTGGCATATTTGTAATATGTATCATGAAAGACACAGATACTGTTCTTAATATTTTTATTTTTAATTGTAATTGATTTCTAAAGATATATAAGAGTAAAAAGATTTTGAGGACAGCTCTTTTAATAACTACATACACACACTCCAACCCTGCATGTCAGTAGTATTAATAAATTGTTAACAAAAGTATAGAGAGAAATTATAACACTTTTAACAAACCATTTCTACGTAATGTTTCATTTTTTTTATTATATTGCATTTATAGTAATGTGTGCTGCATTCAGATTAGCTATGTTTAATATTGCAACTCTTCTTCTACCATACCTTTCTTCCTAAGTATGTGATATGAACCATGACATTACAATCTTAAAGCTGTAACAAGAATGAGTTATGTTTGTACTATTTCCCATTCTCATTATATTCTTTGTCACACAATGAATTAATGTTGTGCCATTCTCTGCTCTCATTACAATCTTTTCCTTATGAATGAGGCATCAGAATTTTAATGTCTTTTGTAATCTCTGAGTTATTGGAGTGTGTTACACTACTATGACCTTGCTCATATTTTGCACGGGGATTGGCTGCCTGTGCACTGCTGGGTGTGAGATTACACTGAGTAGCCAATCCCGGGGTTTGGACAACGGTTGAGTCAAAATGGTACACTAACCTGAAGTAAAGCCCAGGGACCCGACTGTGTTTCTTTCTGCTGCTCCTAAAGACTGTTAACCAAAGACAGTGTCCATTCACTTCCGAGGTATGAACCAAATATCAAGATTTCAGTTTCCACGAATTATGAAGCACTTATAAGAATGATAATATGCAAGTGCATATGCTTTTTGCAAGTGCTTTCATTCTTCCTTTGCTTTTATGTTTTTCATGGTTTTAAAAACTGTTGCGTATTGCTCCATATTAAAAAAAATAAATTGAGGCTTCTAAATTTCTGTTGTTCTTAAATTGAAAAAAGTTGGAAGCTAGAAGTTTAACTGCTTGCTCTATCTGAGGCACTGAGTGTGGGGCTAACAGATTAGAAAGCTTTATAAATGAGTGTACATACAATCCCTGCTTTTGAGTTTTGAAACCCAGAAATAGGGTGTATCATTCTCTGTGCTTACAGCTAAAATTCTGAACATTTTAAGTTATGTATTTAAATGCCTTCTTGTCTTTTTAGAGAGTCTCACTTGATAAAGTTTTGTATGATTAGTTTAAAAAATCTTTATATTTAAATCATAACAAAGTCTGATATAAGTCAGAATATATTGCAGAAATCTGGAAAAACAGAGTATAAATTATAAAAAGGATTCATGTTTATCAAATATGCTTTTCATGTTAGTTGATTCTTGAAAGCATTTTCCAGTTTACCCAATGTAAATTATACATATGATAATGAATAAATATGGATTCTTTTATTTTTTTCATCCTATCATGTAGCAAAAACATGTTCATAGCCCTAAGGAGCTACTATTAAAACTTGTTTTGTGAGAAAAAATCTAAATCAGTTTAGGAAAATATTAATACTGTGTGTTGAATATGATGACAAGTAAATTGGCATATGTCAGTCAGTACCATGTTGAAATAAAGACAGTAACTTAGTCTTTTTGAGAGAGTATAATTTTCCATTTAACAGAAAAGCAACTATAAACAACAAATAGTGTTTGACTTAGGTGCTGCTGAAACCTGTAACTACTAAATCACAACCCACCCATCAGTCAGAGATACTGAGGAGATTGCTTTGGTTAGGAAACTGTCATTAATAATTGTGCAAAACCACTTTGACCTTATGGAGACTGCGGGAATGAGACCACTCACAGGACCTTAAGAACTTTGCTGTATGTCTCAGCGAAGGGTATATTGTACATAGAATTCTTTATCTCTAGTTTAGTTTTGTTTTCTGTCCTGGGGTGACATTTGAGTGGTATAAGAAACATTGGTCAGCAGTGGTTCATACACATAGCTTCTTTATTTAATGGGGTTTTTTTTGGAAATCATCAATGTGCATTCTCAGCATCTCACAAATTTGAAATTAATTTATCCTTATAATATTTCCAGTAAGGTAGAGAAATATGCTACAGCTTGCAAACTGAATGTAGATAAAATTATTTGCCTGACTTGGCCTAGTAGTAGTATTATTAACTTTGTCTCTTTATACATAGCCAGCTGTGTGAAGGAAAAATCAGGATCTGGAACCTAACCAATGGCCAGTTAGGAACATGAGGACCAGTAGGCAGGGTTATTTTTCTTGTTTTTAAAGGATTTGAGGAAAACCACCTCTTTGTCAAAATTTAGTGTGGGTCACCGAATGCACCGAAGAGTTTCTGTCCTGCACTTACAGCCCAAGAAGTGGATTGTGTCATGGGCTGCATCAAAAGAAGTGTGACCAGCAGGGTGAGGGAGGTGAATCTGTCCCTCTGCTCTTATGAGACCCCATCTGGAGCACTGCATCCAGCTCTGGGGTCCTCAGCACAGGAATTAGTACAGAGGAGGGTTACAAAGGTGATCAGAGGGATGGAGCACCTCTCCTATGAGGAAAGGCTGAGAGAATTTGGATTATTCAGCCTGGAGAAGAGAAGGCTCTGGGGTTACCTAATTGTGGCCTTTCAGTACCTAAAGGCAGACTACAAAAGAGCAGGAAAGGCACTGTTTGCAAGGGCATGTAGTGATAGGACAAGGGGTAATGGCTTTAAACAGAAAAAGATTTAGATTGGATATTAGGAAGAAATCTTTTACTGTGAGGGTGGTGAGGCACTAGACAGATTGCTCAGAGAAGTGGTAGATGCCCCATCCTTGGAAATGTTCAAGACCAGGCTGGATGGAGCAATGAGCAAACTGGTTTAGTAGAAAGTTCCCTGATCATGGCAGGGGGGTTGAAACTAGATGATCCTTCCAACCCACACCATTCCATGATTCTATGATACTGGAAAAATCTGAATAGGTGAACAATCGCAGCAGGTTTATTTTTTGGAAAGTCATTGTTCTTTGTCTCTTCTGCATAAGCCTTTAAGAATAGGCTAGAAATGAATAAGAACATCCACTCCATGGCTGCTGCATGGTTGCTATGGTGTCTCAGAAATGCGTAACTAGAAAACCAAACCTACCTCTTCCAGTTGGCTTTTCTTGGAAGAAATGAGGGGAGCTGTGCAGTAACACAGAATCACAAAACAATATTGCATATTTATTAAATTCTGTGAGAGTCAAAGAGCAGTGGCCTTCATATATTAGCTCATTTATTTCTAAATAAGTATCTTTAAATGTAGCTGAATATTTTTTTCTTTGTTTGCCTCTTTTTGCATATTTGGTATCTGCTTACGCTCTGGTCCTTTGCATTTAAATTGGATGTTCCTGTCAGCATTTAATTACTAACAAACTCTACTGTGTAACAAAGTCAAATGAGGAATATATGTCAAGTTTTAAATTTCTCTTTAGAGACTTGACTTAATTTGATTTGGGTAATGTAGTTAGGCTAAATGAAGTTCACATAACATGTGAACATGTGTCCCAGAACAGTGGTGTCCACAATTTATGTGAGGAGGAAAGTTCATGTATTTTGAACTTTGAAGCAGTCCTTTTACAGGTTAAGCTCATAATTCTGAGGTATTCTCCTACTGTGTTAAATGTATTCTGTTAGATGTTAGATAACTACTTAAGTTTCCAAAACCTTGTGTGACTACTTTACTTCAAGGAAAACCCAGGATGGTTTTAGGTATTAAAAAGAGTTGATTCCATATAACCTGTAGTAGTTCAAAGCTATATGAAAGCAATGGCAAAAACTGAAGTTGAGCTCTGAAATGCCAAAATAAAGGCTATTTTTTCATTCTAAGGTCTGTCTTTTCCCATAAGTATCTTTATTTACATAATTGATGGCCTTTTTTCCCCTACATCTTTTTCATCTGATAACCTCTGGCCTTTCTGAACTTGAACAGGAAAACAAACTCCAGTTTTATAAGAAAGGGGAATGAAGCACAAAAGTATGCATAAGTGAGAATTTGTTGCCAGATGTCAGAAGACTGGACTGACTGGAGAAAAAAGACCTATCCCAGGGTATATGATGTGACTACAAAAACAAGTTTGTTTGTTGTTTTCTATCAAATTCCATTGCACTCTTTCTTTTTTTTTTAAATAGCATTAAGAAATCAAATTTCTCATTTATCTGAAGGATTTGTACTCATGTATGTTTACTTCAAGTCACTACCACAAATTAAGCTGCTGCAAAGTGTATTTTCTTAGAAAAAAAAAAAAGGTGGAGGACAACGAACAGCTAAAGTAGCCTTGGAATTCTTGCTAATAAAAATAAATGCTTGTTGAGTTTAGAAAGTTCTAGACTAAGCCTAGCAATTTGACATGACTGCTGATAAAACATAGACCCTACGAGTTTCATCTGTTTATCTCTGACCTAGCCAATTTTATAGCAGCAGAAGACTTTTAAAGGCTTTGCTAATTTTGCAAACTTCAACTGTAAAATTTGAGAGTAAAAAAACATAGAAGTTTCTTTCTTATTTTTTAATCTGCTTCAGACAAAAGACTTTATAAAAGAATAAGTTTGATTCTGTTCTGAATGCATATAAAATATAGGATATATAGGATAAATATATCTCATATATTATATGTATTATTAATTATATGTGTGTGTGTGTGAATATATCTATATATATGTAATTCTTGTTTCCTTGAGAGACATCAAGTCTTTTAGGCTCTCTACCTCATAGTGACTACCTTGGGCTACAAGTTCTCCCATTTCCAATGTTAGAAAAATTTTATGTCCAGTTTCTATACAGTGATAATTTGTCCAATATTCTGTGAAAGTGAAAATTTTCACAAAAACAATGACCAAATGCAGCCATCTCTGGTTAGAAGTACACTAATACTGCACTTCTCAGAGTTTTAGGGTGTGAAGTGAAACAACAGATCTTATCCAGCTGAAATTGTGAGGGGAATTTAGGTAAACAGAAGATAATCACCCACGTTAGAATTTGGCCATAACACAGGAGCTGACACCTCCTATCAAGAGGTATGTAATCACACTGCGTGATTTTCCCAAGAAATACTGTACAGAGGAGTGCTAATTTTCAATGCTCTTGTGAACAGCATTTCACAATATATGTTATTTTCAAGACTCCATGAAAATTCTCTGTAACTGCTTTTAAGACATTTCCCCTAGTGCAGAGATTTTTTTTTTTTAAGAACATGTTCTGAAAAGCACTGACAACCTCTTCAGCGGAAGAGCCAGGATTGTCAGCCATTGATGCAAAAACCTGAATTTGCTTTGACACCCCAGAATAAGCTTCTGGCAATGTTATGTCTTTCTTTTAGATGTTTGGATAAATCACAGCTCAGAAGCTGCATCATACATTATGCCTAAGTTATAAACAAATGCTGCTGAGTTAAGGATATTTCTCCATCCGATGTACTGAATCTCTAGATGTCGCTTAGCTGCCTCAGTGAAATGTTTGCTCAAGGCTTGGCTGTGTGTTCCAAGTGGCTTATATAGATTTTCAATGAGACCCAACCAAACAGATGTCTGTATTACTGCTTGCTTCTTTCTTAAGCACCTGCATTTTCCTACTGGCAGCACAATGTCTGGAGTAGCTGTCAACCGAGAGGAGATACTCTATAAAAAAAAAAAGAAAGAATTTGTGCCAATGGCCGGTGCTGTTCTTTCTGCCTCTTTCTGCCTCAGTAAGGCTTGTGATCATAGCAAGTAAGGACCTTCTTTCCCAGTGGTTGTCCCTATGTGATATCTGATCGCTGCATGTTCCTCCCTTCCTATGTTTTGTGTTTGCTGGCAGCTGACCTGGACTGAAATGGAGGATCCACTTGGGTAGAGTGGTACTGTTGAAATATTCACAAGCTTTGTAACAGGCTTACTTTGCTATCTAATGACTGTTTACCCTTTCCATTTGCTCTTGTTGAGCATCAACTGCGTTACGTGTCTTTCCTCTCGAGTCCTGCCCAAAGCTTCAATGTGTGCTCCTACTCGGGAACAGAGGTTTGATAGAGATAGTGCTGTAAGAGTCTTGCAATAAAATCACTGTGAAGGAGGGTTGCCAGGGCAGTCAACAGACAACATGGGAAAGATACATGAAATCTTAACTTTATTCTAGTTTAAGGGGCCTTTTATAGCCTTGAAATCATGTGTACATTAAAAAAATAATAAATGCAAAACTAAATTCCCTGTTTGAACATCTAGGTTCTCGCCTTTTTTTTTTTTTAATTCCCTCTAACTGAGTGTTTTCAAGTTGGATTTGTCCATGTTTAGTGTAGAGAGTATCCCTGGAAGATGATTCATCTCACTTTGCATGTGCTGTACCTGCAGAGAATTGTGTTTTGCATGTTTTTTTCTATTCACAGTGAAAGGACGCTTAGACTAATCTAGTCATGTAGGCTTCAGCACCTAAATGGTTATAGTTCTGCACTGTGAGAAGCACCTACAGACAATTGAATTACTATTTTTGTTTAAAAAAAGTCTCACAGTGCCACCATGTATATATTACAATCAGACTGCTGAAACAGTCATTCAGGATATAGAAGATCCCTGTTTTAAGACCTCTATTCAAAAATGCTGGAACTCACATCGCCCACTCAGGTAAATTCCACCACTGGGGCCTGTGCCAAAGATATCACAGCTCACAGATGTACCAAATACTAAACTCCTTAAAAACTGTGGCCTCACATGCTCTAAATCTACACCATACTATAACCACAAATGACACAAAACACACTAAACAAAATTTATTAAAAAATAAAGAAAGTGTTTATTGTCTCCATTGCTATATTACTTTGGTTCACCCAGTGTGTTATTCTGGATTTAACTTTCTCACTTTGTTGTCAGATGTCCTGCTTCCAGGAGACAGGCAGTGGTTGAGGAAAATAATGAGAACTCCAAAGGTGAATTAATAAATGCTGATGTTCATCTGGCAGATAGCATCTCTACCTTGTACCTTTTTGTGCTGGTTTAAAAGTTAACCAGCAAGGCAAAATGAACTCAATTCA
>NW_020897694.1:13936171-13982232 GCF_003984885.1 Neopelma chrysocephalum | reverse complement strand
TGTGCTGGTTTAAAAGTTAACCAGCAAGGCAAAATGAACTCAATTCAAAAGAGAGATTTATAAGTCAGAATAACAATTTATTAAAATAATGCAATAAGTACAATTATACAGACAGACAATTGGTTTTAATCCACAAAACCCAAATGTACAAACCCAGCACCCTGGGGTATGAACAAAAGTGGTGTACCTTGGCCCACCCCCCGAGTCCAAAGCAAAGGGAGAGGGAATAAACCTGCTGGTGGGAGAGCTGCTGCAGTCTGGTCAGAAGTGGTGATTGCAGTCCAGTCGAGGGTGGTGGTCTCAGCCTGGTTGGGAGCAGCGGTGGTCTGCTGTCTTCCTCTGGGTCCCACGAGAGAGAGCCTCAAGGCTCTGAAACTCCCAGTTATATACTCTCCAGTTCAGGCAGGAGTGCTCAGTCCCTCCCTCAGAGTAGGGAATTCCATAAAAGGGCATGCGGATGCTCAGTCCCTCTTCCATATAAGGATATCAGAGCGGGGACTTCCATATAAGGATATCAGAGCAGGGAATTCCATAAAAGGGTACAGGAACATCTTCCCACCTTGCAGGCCTCTACTGACAGCAGTTTTTGGGAAATGGCATGGAGGCTATAGAATACACAGTTTTGGGTCACACCCATCCAGGGATGAATTGGTCCCAGCCGTTCTAACCAGGACACTTTTTTAAAAACCTTTATCAAATGACAGTTGATTTCAAAGGCAGGAGAGACCATATATGTCTTAACACAGTAGGTTTTGCTGAATTTTGAATTTTAGGGAACATGGGAACTATAAAATTTTCCTCTTCCAAATTCAACTGTATGTGTGTGGGACATCTAGATAAAGTTAGTATTCATTCTTTCTCAAAAGTAATGGAAAGAACTGGACATGTCCAGTGCAAATCTACTCAGAAACTGATTTATTCCACCTTGTTTAGAAACTGGTATAGATTATATCACAGGCTGGAAGTACCATTCTCTCCGGATTAACAACAGAGAAAGGTAAGACAGTTCACACAGGCTAAACATCTAACTTTTTGGTGAGATAAAGTTAAATTACATGAATGTCAACCTCGCATGTATCTGTTGTTTGGTTTCCTTTGAGACAGTGGTTCAAAGACTTACGAGACTGTTGAAGAATGAAGGAAGGCAAACCAGGCAAATGGCATGATGAGGACCAAAAAGCATTAGGACAGGTCAAGAAATAAGAGATGATAGACCCAAAAAAGCAAAACTAAGACATCACATATAGAACATTTTAAACTTGGTAACTCCAATAGATATTCTGTCATTGAAAACGTAATGACATTGAGACAACCTTGTCAGACAATAGAATCCCCCAAAATAATTAGAAGAAAAACACTGAAAAAGGAAATGGATTTCCAATCCTTTTGTTGGCCCTTCAGGAATTAAAAAATTAATAGGGCTTCGGGCAGGAAAGGATAGCATCATCCACCTCCAGATATCCAGTTGATGATATTATAATAAAACTGAGAGTTTTCCTAAATAATGCCAGGGAATTTCCAGAACAACTCAGACACACATGACTCTACTTTGTGGAATATGCTGAGAATAAGTTCAGGAGTTTTAAAATAGAACAGAAAATAGACAAATCTTAATGATGGCAAGCTTTCCTTCCCATGTTAGGAGTGGGTAAGAAAAGGGGTAGATAGCATAGAAGACTATAAAAGGTCAACAAAATATTTATGAATTAGTAAGAAACTTTCTTGTTTTATTTAGGCTTAAACTTAAGGAAATAAGTAAAAAAATAAACTGGTTCAAGTTTGGGGTTTCTGAAAATGCTCATGGTTTGCTTTCCTTTTGCTTGGTTTAATTGTAGGAAGAAGTGGGATAGTAGTCTTAAAATCAGATCTGACTTTCTCAAGGAGTCATATTTCATCCACTGTAAGAATCTCACACAACAGAGGGAGATGGAAATACACGGAAACGTGTAAACTATCAACGAACTGAAGTGCTTATAAATGTCTGTAAGAAACAGAGAAGAAAAATGCAGTGTGTTTGTTAATTTTGAAGTGGTGGGCACAGCTGAAACTCACTAGAGTGATTATTGTAAGTGAAATAAAATCTAAGATGTCCCCTCAAGTGGAGAGATGAAAAGAGAAGATACTGAAAAGTAACATTGTATGTCAAAATACAGTGCCAATGCCACAATTTCAGGTAGGGACGTGGTTGTGACAGCAACTTTTTGTGCATAAAGTTATTAGCAACTAATAAATAAATAAAAAGAAATAATTAGAATGGACTCCTGCTGCAGATCTTCACACAAGAGGAGAAAAAGAACTTAGAACTGAAACTTCTCTCTTGAAAGACAGTGCAGGACACTTATAAGAACATAAAGAGAAGAAGTGAAAACAATACACACAATATATTTCTACAAGTCAGGGAATCTCAAAGGCAATGCGAAGAGTTTGAAAGTATATTAAGACAAGTGATGCTATAGAGAAAGTAGAGGATACCTGAGGGAAAGATACATCCTAACAGCCTCCTGTACCTATTCATGAGCATACCATACTGTAATCAGAAGGGATTAAATATCTATACAACCAGATATTCCTGTTAATAGTGACACTCAAGTAAAGGCAACTTGCTGAATTTTATAAATTCCAAATGTTATTAGGATACAGGCATTGCATGAGTATATATGAGTGTATATGAGCCCCAAGCATAGCCCAAAATCTTGAGCATAATGCCCCTCTCCTAGGATCCTGAGTGCTCTTAGACCCCTACTCTCAAAAGATCTCTATCTTGTGAAAATGAGCTGAACTGTGTATTAATATTTATTTAGTGCTAACAGGGTTATAAAACATGTTGCTGTTATTTCCAGTTCCTCCAGATGAGATCACTGTTGGCTGTTGGAGCATCTTCGCTGCTCCAGCCTGAAATCAGGCAGGTGATTTTAAACCTGAAGCAGACATGGAGAAGCCCTCACACAACCTCACATCAGGTTCACTTAGTACGTGGCCATCAAAAGCACAGCTGTGCAACTGCAGCTGTGCCTCCCTGCACAAAAGACTTCTCTGGAGCAAAACAAAAACCTGTTGGTTGCCACCATCTCACCTGGGAGGCAGCAGGACCAGCTGAGAGGCAAATCCAGAGCCTACTACCCTCCTCCAAGACATGTGCCTGCCTGTTTCCTAATTTGGAAACAACACTGGTAGGTTGCTTGAGGTCACACATGCAGAATAATCACAGAGAAATATTGTGGCGCTATGGAAATAGTCCAAAGGAAAGAGAACAGTGGATGAAATGCATGCAAATTTTGATTTCATATACAAAAAAACAGCATGGAAAATATTTTCAACCAGGACCATTATCATGTGAATTATGAGCTATGTGAAAATTATGTATGTGACAACAATTGATGTCTTTTTTTTTCTGATATGGGGAAGTATCTTGTGGAATATTGGTGGGTTTTAAGTTCAGTCTTCTATCTAACCTTTACACTAATAATTTGGAAGACACAGTAAATTCATTGAGAGAATTCGTTACAAGGATAGAAGAGTAATAAAAGGCATCCCAGAGAGGTTAAGATAGAAAACAGCAAAGTCAGTTACATGCTTTGTGAGTTAAGCAAAATAATCTGAAATAGCAATACCAAACAGAAGACAGAAACTGAAAGGATTTATGTGGGGTGAAGAAGCATTATTAAATATGATATTGACCTGTGATGTGAAGAGATAGCCAAAAAATACCATCTGTTTTGGGATGAAACACCTCACCACAGAGTATGAAGATAGTACTCCTTTTCACTAGGACTCTGTGGGGTCCCATCCACGGTACTGCATTCCTTCCTGGGTATCTCATTATCAGGATTACAGTTTGGAAAGTGCCAAAGTAATTAGGAAACAAGAAAATGTTGACACTGGATGGAGAGGGTCAGCTAAATGTGGAAACTTAAGTAGCAATGTTTAAAGGAAGAACATAACACATTGAAAATGTCCTGGAACTGCAAGAGACAGAAAAGAATTGTCTGATACAAATCTTGGTGCAACTGAGCTAAGGCTGAAACAAAAAATAGTAGGTAAATGCAAGCAAAATAACCAGGTATATTTCCTGCCAATTGTCACTATTAGGCTTTCTTCCAAGTGAAGTTTTTTCACATAGGACATTAAAAATTGGATTAGACAGAATTCTGTGAGATGGATGATTTTATAACTTAATAAGTGATTTCTGTCACTAATATGGGCCAACTATATCAAAACTGCATACAGCTCCTGCTGCTATTAGGAGTATTCAAGCACAGAACATGTCTCTGTGATTCTTCTATGGTGTTCTTCAGTGAGGTGCCCTTGCATTTACTATTTTCTAGAGATCTTTGATCTTTTCAATGGCATGTAACTGGCTGTAGGGAACATTTCTGACTGACTTGTATTTAACATGAGATTTCTAGCTGAGAAAGTGGGACCATGTTTGAGTATCTGCCGTTTCCAGTTCACTGGACTTATTAGCAGTTTATACCCTGTGTTTGGTTAAGAACGTTCTCAGACACTATTCCAAAGTGTTATTAATCCTTTTCATTATTGTTTTTATCATTGTACCATGCGCCAAGAATAGGCTGCAAGGTTTAGTTTCCTTGCCTGATAGTTTAATAATTCTCTCTTGAATAGAAGGACTTGCTTTCAGAAAGATTTATCAGGTTAAAAAAAGGTTTTGATTTAATATTTGAAGATGGAGTTAGCCTCCTGCTGTGCTTTAAGCATTTGAAAACCTGCTGCAAAGTGGCATTTCAAAGACAGCTTAATATTAAATTCAGTTTGCAATATTCATATCTAATTGTTGTAAGACCTGTTGTTCTGTTAATAAGTAGCAGAATAACAATGTTATTATGTTTGGTTTTCACATGCATTTTTAGACCTTTGTTAAAGGACATTGTTCTTGCGAAGGCCTTCCTCAAAGAAAAGAAAAACATTTACATATACAGTAGATAAACTCCTACAGCTTCAGAGCAGACTGGGTGTTTATCATTTTGTGCAGAACTGATTTGAGTGTTATTCTGCTCAGCTACTCTCAGAGTACACATTGTATTTTCATTTAAGGATTGACTAGTTGTGTTATCCAAATCACTGCATTATGAAAATAAAATATAGAAGAATATGAAATTATATGAATAGGAAAGTGTGCTGGTTTTTATGAACAGCATGCAATCTCTTCCTCTGTGTTTTCTTCTATGGCAGTGGTAATGTAATAAAGAATTTTGTATGACTTCAGCACTGATGTTATTGGGTGATTTAAAACCATTTTCTCATTGTAACTCAGCTGTTCTACATTTTTAGAGATTGTTTTTACCAATATTACTGAAAATACCAAGAGAGTAGCTGCAGAAGTGACACTGGCTACTTGCTTCTGTTGGATGGCTTTTATCTGGCATAAAACTATTAAGCATACAGTCATTATGAATCATTAATAGCCTGACAGCAAAGTTGACTGCAGTGGGAAAATCAAGTCAGTTTTATTATTCATTAAGACATTCCTGAAGGAGCTAACTTTTCACAGAAAGAATAGACAATAGAATTATAGTATTTCATACTTATAAATGTGTTCATGTGTTAAACTACTTTGCCTTCTTATAATCAGACTTTTTCAGTTACTTATGCTAATCATTTTGGTAACATTTTTATTGCATGCATTCTGCTTAATTCAAAAACCTGTCTTCCAGGATATTGAAGTAATGTCTGAATTTCATTATAATAGTTATGGTATATACCCCTTCCCATATTAAGTTTTAGTTTCTCTAAGGAATTTTATAAATTAAAATTAGGTCAACTATGAATTTAAACCTAGTCTGAAGACAGTGCCTCACATTCCTCTTCACACAGGCTTTACTGTTTACCAAACAGAAAAAAAATCACAGGTTATGCAAAGATGTGTAGAATTGTGATGCCCAACCATGTCATGGAAAGAAATATATGATAGTGGCTTGATGTACACAGTTCAATAAAGACAAGACCACTGAGACATTTAACTTCTTTTTTCTTTTTTTTTTTCCCTTACTTTTGACCTCCTTTGATATGGGACAGTACTAGTAGCTCACAAGTTAGAGAAGTAATGTTGGGGCAGGGTGCTGTAGAGAGATATGATTACAGCTATTCTTATGGTAAAATTTGCAAGCATTTGCCTCTGATTTTTGAACTCAGCCTAACTTTTGGAGATGCTTTGAATACAAGTCCATGAACATGGTCAGTGGGGTTGGCTAAGACTTCACTTGCATATATGAGAGTGAAATCCTCCCCCCTAGACTTCTATGTATTTAAGGTAGGCAGTCATCCAGCATCTCAATCTCTTCATTTTGCTGTCTTCAGAATGTGAATTGCAATACCACACAAAAAAACACCCAGAAGTCTTATGTATGAGGTGTTTTTATATTTTTGATCATAAATGTAGATTTTCCATGCTCACAAAGGGAATAACACTGAACCTCATAGAAGAGATTCCCCCATATCCATGCACATGGAACAGTGTTTTACTCCCAGCTTTTCCATTGGTCCAGTTTAGGAAGTTGTGTGGGAACATAAGTCTACATGACTGTGCAGAAAAACTTACTTTAAAGGAGTAAGTAAATTCAGAGAAGCTTTGTCGTAGATATTAGTGTCACAGCTTGGTAAATCCAACCTTATTCTCAAACTTCTTAGATAGTTCAATACTGGCATTTTCAGATGAGACATGCGAAAACCCATGATTCAAAATGTCACATGGTAAACAAGTACGTTCAGAGCAATCACAACTAACATATGTCATAAGTGCTGAATGTCTGTTTGCAAACTTCAGTTCAATCAAATTATTGTTAAATAACACTTGAATATTAATGAGTCTAGGTAATCTTCCAGTCCACATCATGCTTTCTTCACAGGCATGGAGACAGTGTTATTCATAAGCCAAAAAGACAGCACCAAAATTTGAGAAGTGACACTAAACCAGCACTACAGAAAAGTTAACGCATCCTGAGAACCATCTGTCTTCAGGTAGGTTCTGGTGTAGGATCGTAGAATCGTTAGGTTGAAAAAGACCTCTAAGATCGTTGTGTCCAAGTACTAACCCAGTACTGCCAAGTCCACCACGAACTCCTATCCCTAAGTGACACACCTCCACGTCTTTTAAATACCTCCATGGGTGAAGGCTCTACCACTTCCCTGGGCAGCCTGTTCCAATGCTTGACTACTCTTTTCAGTGAAGAAATTTTTTCCTAATATAAAGTCTATACCTCCCTTGGCACATTTTGAAGCCATTTCCTCTCACCATGTCACTTGTAACCTGGGAGAAGAGACCAACCCCTGTGTAGCTACAACCTCCTTTCAGGTAGTTGTAAAGAACAATAAGGTCCCTCCTGAGCCTCCTTTTCTCCAGGTTAAACACCACCAGTTCCCTCAGCCACTCCTCAGGCTACATGAGTGAGGGGAAAATGTGCATGTTAAGAGATACTATGCAACAAGAAATTGCTAGACTTGTTGAAGACATTGCTAGAAGGTTAATGATACCATAGTCATCAGTGACATTGGGATTATGGGCCTGAGTGACAGATAGAATGCTTGTATTCTTCACAGTGATTAGAAAGCATATAAAAAGAGAGGGATTGCGAGGGAAGAATATCAATGCTGTTTCAACCACGTTCTATCATTGTTCCCTATGCTTACATGAAGAGGTTTCACTTTCTCTTACTATTTCAGTGTACGTCATCCACCTCCTCCAGGTCCTTACATTTAATCATCAGCTTTATTCCTTTCATCTGCAGTTTTAAACAGTGATCTCTCCCTCTCACTCCTTTCCCACAGCTCCCTCAGAACGTTTTTTGTGTTCCTGACCTCTCTGTTTCTCTCTCTCCACTGGCACTTCAAGCCCATTTGCTCTTCTCACACTGTCTCTTCTCATAATTTTCTAGAAAATCATTTTTTCTGTTCATTACTCCAGTATACATGACAAGCATTCTTGGCAAAGATCCCCCCATACATTAACTTGAAAGTACCTTGAGAACTGGTACGTTTAAGACACAAATGTAGGCACATGATATATACTAATCTGTGGAGCAGAATATAAAACCCCAGAACAAAATCATGACTTTATTGCTGGTGTCATCCAAAGAATCTATAAATCTGAATTTTATATCTGCAACACATGAGCAAAACCTGGCCTGTATTTCTTTTTAACATATCTTCATTCTAATCATTCCTAACACTGACTGCAAGTGTCTCAAGCTTGACAGCTAGTTTAGCATTAGACAACAATAGAATATTTCATTTCTGTAAGTTTAGTTATCTTGTTAAAATTCATATTTGCTTGTAAAATACTGAGAAAGGCTTTTAATCATTTGCTGTCAAAATGCCAGGCAGGTTTTTACATCAAGAATTGGTAAAGTCAAAAAATCTTTTTAAGTTTTTTTTTTTCAAAATGTAAGATATATTTTCATACTGGCTGAAAAAAATACCAATAAAACATATAGCTTTAAAAAGAGAGAGGGCAGAATGAAAGATAAAGATGGGGCTTGCAGATCTGTGGGGTTTCATTCCATGCAGTACATATGGGTGTGTGGTGGCGCTGAGGTTAAGAAAAGTAGGTGGGGTGGAGACTTTCAAGCCCGAGAGAAGAGAAGAACCTGAAAGGAGGAGCTGCCTGAGATCAGGTCCGGTAGGAATCACATCAGAGAGAATGTAAGCAGGATGGAAAATAGGAGCTACAATACTCTGCCAAGCATGAAAGAAGATGAAAAGTCTGTAAAGGACTGGGGAGGCTGAAGGATGAGGAGGAGGGCGGAAAAACAATGAGTTGAAACATAGTTCCCTCTGTTGGCAAAACAATCTTCTCCATAGCATCTTCTCGCAACCCAGCTGTTTCTTCACTACCTCGCCACTGTGATTGCTGTAAGACCTGTATGGAAACAAAAGAAAAACTATTTTGTGGTACCTTTATTCTTAATGATATGTTATCCATTTGTATTTTTAGGCCATCCATGCCCAGGAGCCTCTGGGCACATAACAAAATATAACCAAAACACAGTTTAGTTTTAAAAAAGGCAACATGGCCCAATTAATTCCCCAATTAATTAATTTATTCTACATAGCTTTGGATTTTGGTCTAAGGATTTTATGTAGGACATTGAAAAAAAAACCAGTTCCACTGACAAGACAGGTAATTATTTTATTCAATGATTTTTCTCAATGCAAAGCTATTAATAGCTGGATCACTAGTGGGGGGCCAAATTCTGCCCTGAGGTAAACCCAGCACCATTTCATCAACTTCAAGGGAATTGCTGTTTTACTTGGTTCAGAACTGGGCTGTTAAATTATAAGTGCCCAGTTATTCATAGAACTGAACTAAATTCTTTTTCTTTTCTTTCTTTTTTTTTTTTTTGTTCTTCAAATGTAGAAGTTAGCTCTAAATCACAAAACTAAACCTGAAGCATATGGATATAGTTCCTCTTCTAAGGAAAAGAGGAGAAATGTTCTCCCTCCTAAATCCTTGAGCAGCATCTATAGGCCCCAGCTGTGTCCACACAGTTCTCTTTCTGAAAAAACATATCCAGGGCTTGACAAGACCTCAAATACAGTTCACATTGTCTGAAAACAAATGACATATGTAAGGTAGGAGGACAAAGGAAAGGCAAACATATTCAAATATTTAATGTTTAATGTACAAGGCTGCACATCTTTTCGCCTCCTCCCATATCCAAAACTCCCTACACATTTGTTACAAATACATCAGCAAGTATCACAGGAAAAGCTCCAGTGTGCTTTCATTAGCCTTTGGACAATGTGAAGAGGAAAGAGCTTTAGGTTTTGGGATCACTGTGTCCATATGCTGCCAGTGTGGTGGTAACTACTCATTCCTGTGAAGGGAGGGAAGAGGTGGGCAATGAACACTGATCTGCCTCTCTTCTTGGAGTAGATTTCGCACCCACATGCTTTCATGTGCCCTGCTATGTTTAAATACCTCATTATTACAGTCATATTATCTCTTTGCCATAACTTACTTCCCTGTTTTGAACATGGATCGCTGACAGATTGACACTGATAACCTCATGCCAGGTCGAAAGGGAATTTGCCTCATGCATGGCAGTAAACTGATACACCTTGAGAGAATGGGCATTAACAATTTTCTGTTGCATACAGAAACTTTGTGTCATGAGGTATTACTAGGCAGCCCTGCCTTCTCTGTATTATGAAATTAAACCCTTTTGTAGCACATTTTTTCACCTTAGCAGTAACAGACCTTTTTTTCATTGCTAACATCTTCCATCCATTCCTTTCGGTCCTTCTGCATGTCTTCAGCTACAAATAGCAAAAATAGTCTACAACCCCCCAGATTCAAATTGGAGTATAATACCACACTGAGAGGAAATGTGATTTAATAACTTGTTAGCTTGGGACTGGAAAAATTCATTTTCTAGCATTATTTTAGAGTGCTCAGGTGACCTTGAACAAATCCCTCTCTCTGCCTAGATTCCCCATTTATATAACAGAGGCAATGATTTGTCTTTACTTGTCGCTGTAAGGATAAGTACAAAAACATTATAAAATGCCAACTGAAACAAAAGAGAATATAGGAAATAGCAGATATTTGCAAGAGAGTAACTTGAATTTAAAGTATATACATATATATACACACACATATACATATTTCAAGTCCTTGCTCTCTCCCTTCTCATCTCCAGAGTTTTAGAAAAAGGAGAGTTAGGAAGTACATGAGTTTTTCTCACCTGTAGAACTGAATGTTATCAGTAATTTTATTAAAAATGACCATATATGAGGCAGGTTAAAATCAACATAAAAATTACTGAAGATGCTTTCTCCTTTGTTGCTTTAAGCCCACTGTAGCCAACATTTACCAAAACTGAACAGAAAAATTTACTACCATTGATTAATTTACAAACATGAAAAAAACCCTAAACAGTGAAAATATTTTTTTTTTTTAAAAAAAGCCTATCGTAACCATTGAAACTACAAATCTGTAGAATGCAAACTCTTTTGAAAACAAAATAAGAGTTCCAAAACCTCATTAGCAGGGAGTCAAGTCATTATTTAACTGTAAAAAAGGACTGAAGAATCCATGTTTGGCACACTGGGGCTGAATACAATCTGTGACTGTATTTTCCCTATAGTCTGCAACTGCATCCCTTTGGAGGAGTTACTATATTTCAGAACATTACTAATATGTAGTCCACCAAAAACTGTTTGAAAGGCAGGGAAAAGCCACCCTTGGTGTAAATAATGCTGAAAAATTATGAAGAGAAAAATCTATTGTGTAGAAATAGTGTAGAAATCTCAGAAAAATGCACAGGGTGTGCCACAGTTATTATGCAATGCTTCCAATCCAAATAATGAGTTGTGTTGCGTGGAGATTGTGAGACCTGCTAGGATGCATTTGTTGCCAACTATTTTTATGGGAAAGATCATTGTGACATCAATGTATTGCACAGAATTTTTGTTGAACTCACCCTGGAACTTGTGTTGTGACATTCTAAAACTTCTTTGACACTTATGGTATGGAATTTGATGTCCTTGAGCTTTTAAATTTAGGTTTTATAATATCCATGTTGTCAAATCTTTGTTGCACACCCAGTTAAACCAGTTCCTTAAGCATAGGGGAGTTAATACTGCGATTTTCAAGAAGGAATTCTACACATTCCAAAAAGGGTCTTGTGTCTGTACTACACAATTGTTTTGCAAATAATGCTGTCCACATTGAAATTGAAGATAATAATATTTTACTGCCCCAGGGACTAATGGATATGCTATTCTAGTGGTTGTACTGTTTACTACAGCACAGGTAGTGCCCTGACTTGTTACTAAGATGTCTGTAAGCAATTAGTTGCGATCTCAAATAAAAAGCTTTAGTATCACAATCCAGACTTTTTAATTTCCTTTAACACTCTCTTCATTTGCACATTGTGAAGAATTGTATCTAAGAAAAGATATGTGTCTGGGCTGTCTGCCAAGAGTTTTGGGTTCTTAACAGATTGTTTTCCCCTGTGGGGTCGACTCACTTTCTGCTTGAGATGTCCACTTTTATCTGTATTTCCTGAACAAGTCACTTACACGCCAAACTTCTATACATCTTGAGTGCTTAAAGAAAAGAGGCATGTCGGTAATGTTATCACCAATTATCAACCATCCTTAAATATAAAGTCAAACACTTTGAAATAATTCTCTAAATGCTGTTCTCAAATACTATTTGTTGCTGCAATTGCTTGTCAATCACTGCCCTGTCTCACACCTCATCAATGAGCACAGCAACTACAGACATCAGTGAGGATCATAAGCACATGGGCTGGCTTCTTATTTGATGAATCTCCCAGTAATTTTTCATACAGGAATTCAGACATGGGTCTGCTCAGGCTCTCCTGTCTGAGCAGTCCCCTGCTGCCCTTCAGGTTATCAGACAGTTGAGCTGTAGCAAACATGATCTGGTGCATACGACTGTCCTTAGCCTTGGGATTCAGTGATCATAATGTCCACATGTAAGACAAGCATGATGCAATTTAAAGCAGGTCACTGGGAGACATATTCACAGATGATCTTGGCATTTTTTTTTCTTGACTGAACTTAGGTTTGTTGGGGGGTGTTTTAGCACCCCTTTGCATGTCTTTCCAAAACTGCTCTGCAGTACAGCTTTAGACAGTAGAAGTGCAATTGGTAGACAGAGTACTCTGTATGATCTGTTTAGAATATGAGAGGAAAGATTTCCTAATGACAGCTGCAGAGGATGTGGTCTTGTGCACTTTCTGCATCACATCTGCTGGTTTTGTGTAGATAATCTATAATTTAAGACATCTAAGATTTCTCTGGCCATGTATGCTTATGCCCCTAAATAGGCACTCAAATTTTGTCCGTAGAAGAGACTGTTCTCAAACTTGAGATTTCGACACATGAAGTACTATAGCTGGAAAATGTCTAAACATATGGACACGAACTTGTGGTAAGAATATTCATCACCTTTTTCTGTACGCACTGCAAAATTTATCTGTGTTTACGAATTTGAACACCTGGTGGATTTTTTTTCCCCAACTAACAGTTGTAAGGACAAGACTCAGAAGTCGAAGGGAGTACCAACTGAAAAAACTGAGTTGGGAATAAAGATATCTCTCTATAAATCTTTATTTCTACTTTGGAGAAGCATTGATGAAAATATTTAAAAACTGTTGAATATGTAACTTATTGAATATATATTAAAAATACAATGCGAATTTTCTGGATCAAACAGTAAGTTATGTAGTGTTCCCTTAATTATACTATCTAATACAGTACCCAATAAATCAGGAACTGGACAAAGTTCACAGTGGCGACTTCTCTTAAGAGTGAAATATATTGTCAGTGCAAACATATGGATTTAGAACCTGAAGAACAAGTTTTCATTTCTTTCATTTGTGGATAACAACAAAAGAAGTAGTTCATCTTTAATTTTTGAAAGATGAAAAACAAACTATGACAACCACTCACAGTATATAAATAGAACATCAATGATAAATTATAAAACAGATAATTTTCCTTAGTGAATAATGAACAACAAATGCTGAAAAATTAACCATTTCATTTATGTTGATATAAAACTTAAGAGCATACCAAACTAAGTTTCCTTGTTTGAACGGCAGAAAATGAATGACAGTTTCAGCTTCCAAACTGATAGTGAGTTCTGGGTCAATTTGCACTGTACCTTGCCAGTGAAATTCAAGAAACATGTAACATACTGAATATTCTAGTGATCCTTCTCAACTTTTGATTAGACTGGAAGTCTATCTGCCATAGAGATATGTTAACTCTATTATACTCTAAAAGTATAAGTTTACTGGGATATTCAAACATGTATCGTTTATTTTGAAGCTTGCATGATACTTTTATATGAAGAAAGAGCATATGTGTCAGTACTCTGTAAGGCTATGTATACTTCAGGTGTGTATACCTCAGATATTTCATGTTTGGGGCACACATGCCAACTATGTTTAAGGAATTTGCACTTCAAAAATATTTTTCTTTGCAGGCCTTCAGGTTATGTTTTGGTTAAGCAGCAGTTAGCACACTACTTTTCAGCAGTATGATTTTGGTTTGTGATGCTTGCCTTGGTTTTGTCTCTTTACACAGTGTGGTGATGCTCTAAGCAAAATAACCTGATGCTATGTGGTCTACATTCAGAATGTGTGTATCCATATCAATTCCAAGATAAAGCTTTGCTCAGTGAAGAAGACAATTTCCGTAATGCATACATACATATGCATGAATAATGTATTTCTGTGCTTAACTTGCTACCTCTGCACACTCCCATTTAGATGTGTTTGAAGAAACAGGACCCAAAAAAACCTTTATCTCTCACAGAGGACAGTGGTTTCAGAAGAGGAAGGAGAGTGATGCAATTTTTTTCATCACCTAGTGAACAGTCCCACAGTCCTGTGCCATTTTTTGTCAAAAGCTTCTTTTACATTTCCCACTGAGGCTTCTGACTTCCACTGCAATGCTCCACTATTTGGGTATGTCTGGAAGCTGTAGGAGCTTGGTGTTGCATAAAACTTTCATGTTTTATAATACCTTACAGACACTGTGAAGCTTTTTGAACTGATATTGGTGACAGGTCATAAAATCTCATTGATCACTGACAAAATGCCCAATATCTTCAACAGAAGAATTGAAGTAATATTTTAAAGTTCTTTACTCTTTCCTCTTTCCTTTTCACTTCCTTTTTATCAACAGTGGCATTTATTTTTCATTTTTATTATCAGATGCTAACTAGAAAAACTAACAAAAAAGAAACATATATCTCTATTCTTTTTTGAGCTGGCCACTTCATTAGGAGATAACTTCCTGACATAGTTGGTGACTGACCCAACTAGAGAAGGTACCCCCTGGACCTGGTGTTTGTGAACAGAGAAGGACTGGTGAGTGATGTGATAGTCAGAGGCCACCTTGGGCACAGAAATCACAAAATGATAGAGATTCTTGCAGAAGTAAGGAGGGCTGTCAGCAGAACTGCCACTTCCAGAGAGTAGACTTTGGCCTGTTTAGGAAACTGGTTGACAGAGTCCCTTGGGAGGAAGCTCTGAAGGACAAAGGAGTCCAGGAAAGCTGGACATTCTTCAAGAAGAAAACCTTAAAAGTGTAGGAGCAGGCCATCCTCATGTGCCAAAAGACGAGCTGGTGGGCAGGAAGACTGGCCTGGCTGAACAGAGAGCTTTGTCTGGAACTCAGGCTAAAAAAGGAGAATTTTTAACCTTTGGAAGAAGGAGCAGGTCACTCAGGAGGACTACAAGGATGTTTTGAAGTTATGCAGGAAGAAAATTAGAAGGTCCAAAGCCCAATTAGAAGTTAATCTGGCTCCTGATGTAAAAGACAATTAAAAAATGCTTCTATAAATAAGTAAGCAATAAAAGGAGGGCTAAGGAAAATCTCCATCCTTTATTGGGTGCAGGAAGAAACATAGTGACAAAGGTTGAGGAAAAGGCTGAGGTATTCAATGCCTTCTTTGCCTCAATCTTTGTTCTTCGGGTTCCCAGCCCACTGAGCTGGAGGACAGGGATGGGGAGCAGAATAGAGCTCCCATTATCCAAGGGAAAATGGTCAGCAACCTGCTACACCGCTTAGATACACACAAGTCTATGAGGCCAGATGAGATCCATCCAAGGGTAGTGGCATAAGTACTCACCAAGCCACTTTCAATCATTTATCAGCAGTCCTGCCTAACTGGGGAGGTCTCAGATTATAGTGAGGTAGCAATTGTGATGCCCATCTCCAAGAAGGGCCTGAAGAAGGACCCAGGGAATGACAGACCAGTCTGACCCTGATGAGGAGGAGGGTCACGGAGCAGTTCATCCCGAGTTTCATCACACGGTACATACAGAACAACCAGGAGATCATGTCCAGCCAGCATGGGCTCATGAAAGGCACATCTTGCTTGACCAACCTGTTCTTCTGCTATGGCAAGGTGAACTGCTTAGTGGATGAGAGAAAGGCTGTGGATGTTGAGTACCTAGACTTTACTAAAGACTTTGATACCATTTCCCAAAACATTCTCAGAGAGAACCTCGCTGCTTATGGTTTGGATGGGTGTATTGTTCACTGGGTAAAAAAAGGACTGGATGGCTAGGCCCAGAAAGTGGTAGTGAATGGAGTCACATCCAGCTGTTGGCTGCTCACAAGTAGGGTTTTCTAGGACTCAGGGTGAATATCAATGGCTTCAACAAGGGGATTGAGTGCACCTTCAGTCAGTTTGCAGATGACACCAAGCTGGGCAGGAGTGTTGATCTGCTGGACAGTAGGAAAGGCTCTACAGAGGGATATGAACAGGATGGATCAATTGGTTGAGGCCAATTGTATGGGATTCAAAAAGGCTAAGTGCCAGGTCCTGCATTTGGGTCACAACAACACTATGCAGGGCTACAGGCTTGGAGATTAGTGGTGGAAAAGGGCCTGGAGGGGATGGTTGACAACCACTGAACATGAGCCTTGAGAAACGGAGTCTCAGAGGAGATCTTACCACTCTCTACAACTACCTGATAGGAGATTGTAGCAAGTTGGGGGTTAGTCTCTTCTGCCAAATAACAAATGATAGGACAAGAGGAAATGGCCCCAAGTTGCCAAGAGAGGTTTAGATTGGATATTAGGAGAAATTTCTTCATGAAAAGCATTAGAACAGGCTGCCCAGGGAAGTGGTGGCGTCCCCATCCCTGGAGGGATGTAAAAAACATGTAGATGTGGCACTTACGAACATGGGTAAAGGGTGAACTCAGCAGTGCTGGGTGAACAGTTGGACTTGATGATCTTACAGGTTTCTTCCAAGCTAAATGATTCTGTGATTATTTATAAACTCTATCTGTGAATAAAACCATGAATTTTACCTGGTACTAAGTGGCCCACATCCTTGCAGTTCTGTCTTAAATAAAGTAGACCTTGAAAACCCATGGGCATTTAAATACCCAATACTTTGAGCACAGGCTGAACTGAAATGCAGTTTTAAGTCCATGCAGTCTTTCAGCTCCATCTTTTTTTTTCTGAAAGGAACTCAGCTGCCGGGTAGCTAGCCTACCACTATAGTTTGTGCCATTTCTCTCCCTCCAGCCCAGATCTACTTTTTTTGCCTTCAAAAATATGACATAAACAGAAAAAAACCCTTCAGATTACAATGGTTCAAGCCACAAAGTACTTTAAAATTATTTAAATCAATCAACTTAAGTTTTATCTGCAATGGGTACTCACCCAAAAGTGGTTCCTACTGAGGTCAAATGCCTTGGTTACATTAACATTGTCCTCGATGCAGTTTGGAGCTGGATCCCCCAACTGTTCAACTTACTATGCTTGGGTTCATTTACACCATTGAGTGATTTGAACAAGACAAATTTCTTATCAGATTAAGTCCAGACCAAAGGAGAAAATCCTACACTTCAAACAGGGGAGATGTAAAGCTCCCAGACAAACCAGCTCTGATCTACATACCCATTCCCACAGTGCCAAACCCCTGCTTAAAACAGACACAGTCAAAGGGAGTTTTGATGTGTTCCATCTGATGACAGTCTTATACCCGTGAAGCCAAACAAATGTTCATTTTACGAAATTAGAATAGATTTTAAAGTTAAATAATTAGCTTTATGAAATAAACTTTTTGTACTTCTTAAAAAAGAACAGAACTTTTTGAAAACACGAATGCTGCTTTGAGAAGGCCACTAATTTCTGCACAATATAAATGGGAAATCCCCTCACTTATTCAACTTCTTTAGGAATTTTACATTTAATGTACATATATGTATTCTTCCAAATGATAGGGGAAATTTTCATTTGATCCAATTTTTATTATTTTCCCGTTGATATATATTAATTTCTTTCCTTCATGAGACTGCCTTTGACTTACTGTCATGCAGTCACCCACATGCATCTCTCTGTAGTAGCTGTTGCTTTTTTTTTCGTGCTCACATGTAGCATGCATCCACTCACAGCACAGAAAATGCAGTGCTTTAAAGATCCTCAGAGTGGAGCTCATCCACAGCCTACCAGAAACGTAGGATCAGGAACTAACACCTTGGTGCAAGGTCACATCAATTCCCTCCCACTGTTTTTCTCTCTCTGTTTTATTCCAATGGGAATTCAACAATACAACCTTGAGTGGAGTCTTCAGACTATACCATTAGCTTATTGAGTAACTGCACCTGCTTTTAAATTTTAATGATGCATTTTTAATATGATAAATGTATTATACTTCAGTGGGTTTATATGCAGGTCGAATAAACTATGAGTTTTGTTACTCTTCAAATATTACTTTCCAAAGAACATCCTTATAATTGTATAGCTCATGTACTTGCACATGTTACTGGTAGTCTTAAAATGACTGTGGTTCTGTACCAGTGAACACAAGCTACTTTTGACTGCAAATGGAAGTTATTTTTTTGTTAACTTCTGAGCCGTACCACTTAGAGTTAGGCTTATAAAGTGTTTAATCTATATGTCTGCTAGGGGAGGAAGAAGAGGTTGTTCCTGTGAGCTGGTTACAATGGGATTCAGTAAAAAAAATTCTTCCAACGTTTTGTTTGAACTGAGTTGCTGGAAAGTGTTTGGGATATTCATAAGTATTTTCTTGTACTAGCCAGAAAGTAAAGGAAGGGTTTGAAAAATATCATAAATAGTAGTTACTGATTTTATAGAGAGAAGTGGGTGGCTATAGTGAATGATGAGAATTTTACCTTTTAATATAACTACCAAAGGTACTTGATCATCAAAAGACTGAAGTGCAAGATACAAATATAGGAGTTTGCTCAGGAAATCTATATGTATAAAAGAAAACAGATGTATGTTATTAGTTTTATTTTGCTATTTCAAGTAAAGTGTATTTGACTTAAGAAATATTTCCAAATAATTGTTACTGAATGGCTTGCTTGTTTAATGCAGAACAAATACATTTTATCACAATTTTCTCCACCCTCCCTTGTCAGATTCATTAGTGGTGACCTAGAATACTTCTTCATGGTTTGAATTAGTTTTTGTACTTTTTGCTGATTTTCAATTGTTGATTCTCTTTTAGGAGTTTTAATAAATATGCCGCAGGGATAAAAGTGCTTACTTCTGGACATTTATCTTCAAGGAATTAAACTGAGACCAGAAGCTCAATCTTGTTTTAGTGTAATGAGTTCCAGTTGTTGTGTTTTAGTATGTTTTAATAAGATTAATTGCCTTTTGCCCTGGCTCATTCTTTCCTTCATTCCTGTGGCTAACAAAGAATGGACAGTCACTGAATTACCTGAGCAAGAAATAATATCTAGTGTAGAAATATATTATCCAGCTGGCAAAGAACTAATGTTACTGGTTTACACCAGCCTCCAGGCACAAATGGAGTCAAACATCTGTCACACTGCAGCAATTTTCATCTGGCTAATGGGCTGTTGGCTCTATATGCCAACTAGTGTAACCACAACTTACTTTAAAGTATTTCAGACCACTGCAAGATGATTTTCAGAATAAAACAGTCTTAACCAGGTGTTAGTTGTTGCCCTTTCACTGTTTTCTATCAGTAAAGGATGCAATGGAAAATACTTTGACCTTGGTAGGATTCCTTTCCCTTCCTTTCCTTAGAACAGATATAAGATCCCTGCACAAAACATCTTAATTCATGAATGTCTCCAGTGGTTGAACATTTGGCAGTAGTTGCATTTAACTTCTCTTTGAAGTCTACAAGATCGATCATCTCTCAAGTCAAAGCATAAAAGTGACTACAAATGCAATCCCTTTGGTTACCATCAGGCTCTTCATAAGTATATGGTCAGATGCTCTATTGAATGATGGTGGACAGCAAAATTGCACTCAGTGACACTGATTCACTCCAGCACTTTGGTCATATCTTAGCCCTCATTCCTCTCTCTGTAAATTATGTTTTCCTGCTTAGTCTTAGAGGCTTAACCCTAAGTCTTTGAGCCGTACACACAAGTGCCACCAAAAATAACAAATTTCTCTAAGTTGTAGCTTCATTCTGAATCACAGCGTGAACAATTTGCAACAGCAGCTGGTCCAGTGTGTCTATGATATTGCATTAATTCCCATCATAAAATGTTCACTGAAATTATGAAGAAGAACATGTGTAGATCATAAGTGTGGGCCTGGTTTGTTCCTGAGAGCTACCTGGTAAAATTTTTCATTATGAACAAAGAAAATAGATTTCACAAACCACTATTTGCAGTTCAAGCTATCTTCTTGCAGGGTTGGAATAAATTGATTTGGGGCAACGAAATCTGTGAGAATTCTTCCTTCAAAAGTTTGGATGCAATATCTCTCTGTTTTCCTCCAGCAGCCTTTATATTTTCACACTATTAATGAATGAGTGCTTAATTGCCACAGTGAATCTGTCTGGGGTTACTTCCCAGCAGAGTCTCTTGCCAAGACCAGCTGGAATTCTGCTT
This sequence comes from Neopelma chrysocephalum, assembly GCF_003984885.1. Lineage (NCBI taxonomy): Eukaryota > Metazoa > Chordata > Aves > Passeriformes > Pipridae > Neopelma > Neopelma chrysocephalum. The sequence continues at coordinate 13,961,869 of NW_020897694.1, read as the reverse complement.
GTATTCTGCAGCTGATTAGTGGAAGCTGCTAGTGTTAAACCTAAATAAATAAGAGACCCACACACCAAAAAAAGCATGGAGTTCAAGAAATGTGTAGAGTTCCCCTGAAGTCAAATAATTTCCTTTAAATTAGAAAAGTTGACAATGGTTCAATACATAACCCCCGATACATCTATAAGAAATAACCAACTTTAATCAACTTAACTGGTTACTGAGTGCCACCATTTCCCCCACAGAAATGCAATTGAAGTAGCTTTCCTTTGACTTTAAGGAATCAGACTGGAGGGGGTTTTCCATGAATCTTGAAGTGCCTCTTTAGAGTAATACGGATATTAGGGTTCTTTTCTGTTTCACAGAAACCAAAAGTGTTCAGACTGATTTCTCCCTACAGGGTTGTTTTGGGGTTTTTTTTGTGTCTTAAATATTTAAAGCTTAGACATTCATTTTGATGTGGCTACAAGACACTTAGCTAAAACACTAACATTGCATACCTCAGTTCTCCACTAGATTCAGCTCCATTATTTCTTTTGCGTTACATAAGCCCTGGATATCCTTGGGCTTTGTGTGGTGTGAGTCATCTACTTGCGAAGATACTCTATTAGAAGTTCAGTAGAAAAATGTGGGGGGTTTTTTGTTTTAAAATTAGGCAGGCCTTTTAAAGGTTAACTACATCAAGGAAGAGATTAACAGAAAGTGCTCTGAAAAGCACCTTCTGTACGTGAACTAGAGGTGTACATCACATACATGATAATTTTAAAGATAACAGCTACATATTAGAGCTACTGATTAAGTTGTAGGTAGATTTCGGTGTAAGTATGTGACTGAACAAAGAAGATACGATGTATCAATACGAGTGCTGATTTATCCCTGACCTGCACAAGTAAACTGCAGAAGGGCCTGCCTGTAATCTTTGAGTTATGTTAGTACACCAGTGCTTTCACCAAGAGAAATTCTCTGCTAGGAGATATAAACTATAACAATTGTCAACGAAGTGTATGTATCTACTGATTTTAAGGCCAAGTGAATGAAAGGAACAGCTTTGATTTCAAAGAAAGAAGTTGCATTAATGTTTGTATCTGGCCATTATGGAGCTATTTCTCAAGCCTCTTTTCTGGTAGGAAGTGTCCTCTAGTTCTCCCTATTATAAGCAGAATGTCTTTTTCATTTTTCCCAAAATGAAAAATGGTGGTTCATCCCACAAGCTGTTACTTCCTGTGCAGATATCTAACAGGTTGTATTTAAAGAAATATTCCCAAAACTGCAGTCCCTGGTTTCCTGGTTTCTCAGTGGGTTAAACTATTCCTAAATTTTATTTGAAAAATTTTTCTGGGTAGCTTGACAGCTTTCCCAGTGGGATGGGGATCCTCAGAACTCCTGGCCTTTATCTACCACAGAGCATTCAAACCCTGGGAGGGACAATGGAATATGCATCTGTAATTCTGAAGAAGAAAGGCCAGGAGGGATCCTTTGACAAGTCTTGCAGATTGCCTGACACCCCCTCTGCCAATTCCTTCCAGACAGACTGGTGTGCCTGTACCACATAGCACTGAGGTATGGGTGTGTTTCAGTAGAAAGTATCCAAAATTATGTTAAATCTTCATTATGGCTCTTTATAGCAGTATTTTAACTAAAAGAAAAGTGTTTAAAATGAGATCATATCTTCCAAGTGGTAAGGCCAGTTGGGATGGTGTTGGAGGACTACATAAAATGGAAGAATCTGGTCCTGGCCCAGATTTGCCCATTCTGCCTTTCAGGAACAGCCACTGTTGTCTTGTCTTCAGACAGTGCCTATGCTTCATCTGCAAAAGCTAGTGAAGCTGTGCAGAGCCATGACAGGGCATGAGCTAGAAGTTAAATTGAATTATGTGTATATGGTGATATAATGTTCAAACTATACTCCTTCTCATCTTTTATTTTGCAATATAAGTATTCCCTTCAGTCTGTGACTCTGAGGAAGCATAGATATTGCAGTCTGTGAATTGTATGCTCCATGCCTTTGAGATCAATGGACACAGGTGCAAAGTCTGTAACACACATTATTTTTGGAAACGGCATGTTTTAATGCCTGTGCACCAATATTTCTATCAGAATTTCTCATTCACATGACATTTGGAAAATTTGGATATTTAGTGGTCTTTAAACTGAAATTTAAAAAATGGAAGCTCTGTTTGCCAACAAATATTGAAAGTACAGGGGAGATTTCCCATTTTTCTGTGTTTATTAAGAGGCCATATTTTTTGAGTATAGATTTTGAAATATAAAAGGTAAGACTACAGGGCTCAATCTTTTAATTTACATTTATAAAAAGTGCTTAATTGTAAGAATGATCACATTTACTCAGTGGCTTTCTGGGAGACATGGATGTTGCAGAGTTGCATTGTTGCTTTACATAACTACTTACTTTTACAAGCTCTTGAATTTTCCAGAAAGAGTAACATTTTAAGCTATCATATTAAAAATTGTCCTATTACATTCATCAAAAAATATTTAAAAGTAATATTATTTGAGTTGTTTACTATAAGCATACCTGCTCATATGGTTATGATCACATTTTACTATAATTTAAACTGTAATTAACAATGAATAATGTCAGGTGAGACTAAGTCATGTGTAAATTTAGCAACTTAAACCACCAGATGCTTAAAAAAATCATCTGGCTTCCTTTAGTGGTTTTGATGCTACTGGTGAGGTTCTTCTCCACTTTCATTTGTTAGTAACCTCACCTACAGTTACAGTGAAAATGAGAGGTGTCTTTGAAGAGTGATTCGTTCCAGCCTAGGATGGGTGTCTAAAACAGATTGGATGAATTATCCTCTAGTAGTGTCTATCCCTTCACAGACTAATGAACAGATAGATAGCTCTCAACTTTTGATCTGGGAAAGGCAAATAAAAAACCCAAGACTATTGCCAGCAGAATTGCTGACAGGAGGATTCATACTGCTTTTGGAAAATCTGTGAGATCCAGAAGCTGAAAGAAGTTTAAAATTGTAAATGGAGTCTGGATGACACACTAAGACTGAACGCCTGCATTTGGAGTTCTGAATATAGTGGAAAATACTGATTTATGCCCAATTGCTATACCTTGTTGCTTCTTTGTGAAAAATTAAGGATGGACTTTTGGGAAAAGTAAAATATTGAGAACCCATTGTAAGCTTTTTACGGAAAATAAATGGGATATTGGGGAGATCTTCACTTGTTATACTAGCAAATGGTCTATAAGTCACTTAGATCTTACCGGGACTTCTGCCAGTACAATACATCATTCTTTTTAATTAAAATACTAGTACTACTCAAAAGCACTAAAACCCATCAAAAATTTCAAAAAATCTTGTCCTTGTTAATGTGAAATGGTACTTCACCTGAGTCAGAGATGTGATTTTGTCCATGTTATCATCCCAACCAGAAAAGATAATGTTGCATAAGGTATAAGTTTATACATGTGTATTAAAATATAAATGAATATATGATTTATTCAAGATGTATTTAGAAGAACCATATTATCATATTTAAGCAGATTCTTCAATTTTTAAGACTGAGTTATGCAATATTTCTTCCCATAAGCTCACTCTTTAAACAAACAATTTATAAAGCAGTTGTCTTATGAACTGTGTTCTGATAAGTTTGTTTAGACACAACAGTTTTCATAACTGTCACTGCACATTGAGTTTCTTATATTTGCTTTGGACAGCAAACTGCCAACTACCTGCAAACGCTAGCAACTTCATACAATTTGTTTTGGCAAAAGGTCACCATGCAGAAAATTTTCTGTAAGATGTGGCAAGTCAGATTTCATACATACTATCCTCACTGGAACTAAGGCTCGAGATTGTTGTTTCTAAAATACTCATCAAAGCTAGAGCAACAAAGAAAGAAATGCTACTCAGGTTGCTCTACTCTTTCACTATTAAAGTTTACTACACTGTTTAATTTCTGATCATGTTAAAGTCCCATGTAGCTCCTACAGTTAAATTAGCTCTGATCATAGGAAGAGAACATTAAGTCAGATTTCAGTCTCAGTTGCATTCAGAACAATTCCACCAAGTCAGTATATTTACTTTTATGTAAATGGTTCAGATTCAGATTCTTATCACTTGGTTTTATTTTTGGAAGGAAAATTTAGCAGTCCACACTGACAACCCATAACCTTTCTTTTATCTGTACATCACTGCAGAAGTAAGTGCTGTTTTCTATTCTCTGTTGTTATGGCAGCATGTTTTTCAACATACTGTATTAATCTGTCTCCTACAGATTCTACTGTTTTGTCCTATAAAAAGCCTTGTAGATAGATATGAGGTCTATGTCCAATTTGAGGTGTATCATATTAAAGAGATGGATGCCTTGAACTGCACGCAAAAGCATCCAGATGCCGATACTGATATTTTCGTATTCTCTTGTTCTTCTTTTGAGTTGTATTCCCCAATACTTTACCAGCATTTTTTGAGTCAGAGTTCTGTGTGGTCCAAAATGCTCTACCCACACAAAAACACAAAAATGCATTCAGAAGTCTTGCTCCCCATATAACACTCTTCCCTCCATACTTAAATGTAGATCTAAAGTAGATTTTAGACCTTTCAGTGAATGCTTTGCTGTGCACAGAGTCAGAAAAAGACATCAGGAACCAACCATATGTGAGTCCAAAATACACTGTAACCCATGGAACAGAAATTCCCCGGCAATATGGAAAATGATGTTAGCTTACAACAAAATTATGAACCACTTAAACACAAGAGCAGCAAGGCCCTGAGATTTACTGGTTCAGAAGGAATCAAGAAATCCTCCATACGCGCATATTTTAAGGAAGTGCATTGATTAGATCATTGTTCTGACACTGACACTGCAGACATTTATAATCATGAGTTACTTAATGTATAAATGGCACATTGCCATTAATGACAACATTCACAAACATGCTTTTTTTTTCCCTTTTTTTTTTTTTTGTGTTCATCTCTCTATTTCAGATACTGAACCATTTACAACACCAAAGAAGCATAGAACTGGAAGGCAGAGAACAGTAGCCTCAGACCTCCTGGTTAGGGCTCTTTCTGGGAAAGCTGGTGATACAACTTTGAGCTGAGCTCATTAAATGTTAAACAGATGCCTGTTCCCAGTCTCAGTCAGGATTTCTTTCCCCTCAAAGTCAGCAGACTCAACATTTCATTTGGCTGTGGAAGCAAAAAACTTGTGAAGGAGTCATAGGACAGGGAGAAAAATTAGGTGGAGATGGAAGGAGAAGGTGTTTTGGCCGATGATAAAACAAATGTTTCTCTAAGTAGCAAACCCACCTCGGACATTTTGTCACTCCTACAACTTCCTGTTCTTTTCTTTGTCCAGTCAGGCTTCAATCTACTACTTAGGCCAACAGATGAACTGCTCACTTGACAGTTCTCTAACTAAGAAAGAAATCTTTTAGGGAGAAGGTCAGAAGAATGTATTTTTCTTGATTTCTTTGAAACTGGTGGGTAGTTGTGCCTACAAGGCAAAATGACAATCCTGACATCATTACTCTGAACCTTCTCAAACTGAAGCAGTGAGTGAGTTAGGACTCTTCTAGTCACTAAACTGTAAGATGAAATTGCACTTGTCGTCTGTAGCATCCAGAAATAAAAGGGTGCCTTGTCCATAATTCTTTGAAAGAAAGGACACTGACACTGATTTTCTGAGGCAAGTTCTGACTCTGGATTCCCAGTGAAGGAACACAAATGAGATTCCCAGAGGATATAAATACTTTTCTGCAGGTCTATATGATGTACATACTCCCCAGTAGTCATGTTGATAGCCATTATTTTGAGTTAGAATTCAAGGACCTGACTGTTAAGATTAAATTATTTGCTCATGGATAGTAACTGTGCTAGAAAAATAAGAATGTAGGTTAGAATTAGTTGTCTTCCTTGTTCTTCTAGTCATTGCATTCCAGAATGAAATATCAAAGTAAACCTTAGAAGTCAAATCCCAGTAATGCTGGGAGTTATGGCTGTGCTATAAAAGCAACAGAGATGGAACAAACATAGGCTTTCATGAAAGTCTAGGGTGAAGGTTGTATTCCTGGCTCATTGCATAATTTTGTTTCTTCCATTTTTTTTTTTTACTTTATGTTTCCATGTCCTTCAAAGGAGCATGTTTTATTGGCTATGTGTTAGGAGTCAGACCAATGTGTTCAGCTTCTTCTGGACTTGCTCTTCAGGGAAGCAGCATACAGTCTTCCACATGCTACTCATAAGATGGGTTACTAGTACTTATTTATAGCAACAGATAAAGCTAAGCTAAGCTACAAAGTATGTTGATATTCTTGACTAAAAGGTGCTGCACAAAATGCAAATTATTACTGTTTCTCTTCTCTTCATCATGACACCTCTTGGCTCCAATTTTAACATAGTATGTTCTTCTGTCTCTTCTTACAATTGTGTTATATTGTTCTCCTTGCTCCCTCCTATGACCTCATTTTTCCTTCCACATCAAGAAGCCTTTCTCAGTAATAGTTCTGGCATTTGGGCATAAGGAGTGTGCCCCACTCAGAAACATAATAATATTATATCACTCTAAAATGTGGTTATCTTTGGTTCAGCTCTGGATGTCATTTACAATAGTTCAATAGAATATTCAGTAGAAAAGATGATGATGGGTCTGATTCTTTTCACTTGTGTCAGACTTACTCCCATGTAACTCCATTGCCTCCAACAGCATTCAGCTGATCTTAAATGAGTAGTAATGGAATAAATATAGCTGAGATTTTTTTAAGCATCCATAGCAGATCAAGTGTACCACATCAGTGGACTGCACATTTTTGTCATTAACAGTCAAAACTGTGAGGCCTCTGTGGAACTCTACAGCCTCTAAAGGCCTATATAAAACACATAAGCACCAAAGATAAAACAATGAAGATATTAGTTTATCAAAATTGGGCAAAGAGAATTTGCCGGTTTCAGGGCATACTGTAAGACCCTATCTACTGCCAAAGCATTTCCATTTTTAAAATAAGGGCACTGCTAATACAACATGTTTCCTGTAACTTCTTTCCATGGGGAGTAGCTTAGAAGCATAGGGGAGCTAGAAAATTCCTGGTGTTACTTCACAGTTCTCCTGATGTAGAGGCACTAACCTGAGCAGGAATAGTGATCCAGATACAAAGATTCTTGCTAGGTTTGCATCAAATTATTTCCAACAGCATTTACTATTTACATAACACTACTGAAATATTTTTAGATGCTCTGTCCAAATAAATTTGTCACTGTGATCTCAGTGAAATCACTTTTTTTTCTTTCCAAAGAAATTTGCTAAAAGTTTTCTAATTCTTAGAGATAGAAGTAAAGAGTTCTAAAACTATTAATTACTAAAGAGAAAAAAGAAGCAACCTAAGAAATTAGAATTTAAGTAATCAAAATATTCAAAGCCACCTTTTGTTTTTTAATGAAAAACTCCTTGAAACAGTGATAACAATGTGGACTTGGGCTAGAGAGGTCACACTGAACTCACTTACGGAATTTTTTTTACACATTACTGCCATGACAGATAATGCATGTTACTATACTTAGATTTTAAAAAGGCAGCTGACAAGATTCTATACCAGAGATAAATTTCTTAGCTACAGTCATGGAATGACAAAAATAATAGGGTAATGGACAAAACACTGGAATAATAGCAGAACACAAAAAGATACCTGAATATATGTTTCATCCTATTAAAGAAGAAAAAGGTGGATTAAATATATAAAATAAGAACAAATTTGAAGACTAGTCTTCTAGATCTCCCAGACTGGATGGTGTGCATGATTACAAAAGGGAAAGCAAACATTAAATGAATCAATTTTTGTGCTTACTCTACTTCTCAGAGAGCAGAAGGTGTGTAGATCTGTCAAGGATGGTCACACTGATTGAATTTAGATCTGTTGTGCCTGCATTATTGGACCAAGGTAGCACTTATGATGAGAGATAAGCAGTTATTTTAGCAAAGACAAAAAAGTCTTCTAAGCTGTCAGTGATTTTAATGTCTGACAAACAATGACTAACAGAGGGTGCTTCCAGCTCCCCCTGTGCATCACAGAGAAATTATAGGCATCAGAGTTCTTCCTGGGAGCAAGGAATGAGGAAGAAGAAGTGGGTCTGAGTCAAAGGAAAGCTGAGCCACCAAAGCCATGAAGCAAGCAATATGTTTACAAGCAAATTGAGATACAAACTCTGTATAGTTTCTGGAGCATAGTGCAGGGGGAAAGAAAGTCCGTAGCATGGATGAAAGATTGTCGGACTCCCTTCCTCCAAATGCTACTCTGCAAAGCTCTTCCACTTAGTGTTTGTGCAGGGTGCACTTCTGTACTATGTGTGGCAAGTATTTTCCTGTAAGACATAAGAAAAATCTTGAAACCAAGCATAAATACAAAGATGTAATGTATATTATTATTAAATGTGAATCAAGACGGTCTTACACCAGTGCTTCACCAATAAGAAGAATTGCATTAAACTGGTAGCACAGTAAAAGAATGGTTGTATATGGGACAGTGATGGGGAAAGAGGAAGGAGCATCCACGAGTTCAAGGAATAGGTAGGTATGTCTCTTTGTAGAGGAAAAATACTGAGGGAAAAAACCCATAGGGACGATATATTGGTCTGGATAAGACTATGTGGTATTATGTCTTTATTAACTAGTCCTAAGTGGTAGAGGTTCTGAAAACATGTAAGTAAAAGCATTCTAGGAGTACCGTGAAAAATAAACAGGATAATTATTATAAAAATGGTACTCTCAAAGCTCTCAAAGCATTTTTTATTGAATCCAAAAGTTATACTGATGTAACATTAAGAATGAGATTTTAACTGAAATGTTTAAACCAAAGGTTTCTTCAAGAAACCCTCACACTGTTCACATGAGTATATGCATAACAATAGATTCTTTCATTATGTACTGAATTTTTGCATCAGATACTGAATAATAATTATTTTCCACTGTAGCTTCACCCCAGCCTACCTGGAGTTTCACAACACTGCAGCAGAAAGCTGCTTTCTGAATAGGCAGCTCCTCAAAGAGGCAGTGATCTACCAGATGCTAAGAGGATACACAGAAACATGAGGGAGGGCTTAAGCCTGTATACAGGAGAGAAACCAGATGTGTGAGAAACATTATACAGACACTGTCAAAAATGAGGAAAGAAATAGCTTGAAGAAGCAGATGGGTGGACAAGGTGACAATAATATCAAATAACAAAACAGACAACAAAATGCCTGGGGGTAGGGGGAGTGTGGAAAGGAAAGAAAAATTCACAATACTTAAAGAGATAAAACCAGGTAAATATGAAAATTTTTGAAAGTAATGAGGCACTCATGGGTTTTTCTAAGATGTGTGTATGCAAATTCAAGAAGTATAGCAAAGATGACATCAATAGTAATAATTGTTAGAGCTCTGAATTTATCAGGGTCTCAAACAGGTTAATGACTGTGGTGTACAGTTGCATCTAGAGTTATAGCTGGTCTCAAAATGAAAGGTACAAATGCCCAGATCCTTTTAGGTACTGTTTAAAAATTTTAAAAAGAGTTATATAGTTACATTGGTTCAATCTTAATTGATCTACAGAATCTTAAAAGAGACATAAAAGCATCCATGCACAAAGCTGTACTGATTCTATTGATATTATTCAAACATTATTGCTATCTTTAGCATTTAGTTCACATCATGCAAAACTCTTATACAAATAAACCATAGTTAAGTTGATTTGCAGCTGTTATTAGCTGGCAATGTCTGCATTCAGTTTTCAGCGGACCCTAAGGTTCCACTCACAACACTGCAAATTTTTGAATTGATTTTTCATTTAGGTATTTTCCCTCAAATATTTCAACAAACAATGGGAGGAAGAAAATGCATAGCAGCCTAGAACAGCTTCATTGATAAAATGAACTTGATCTGTGTCTGATAAATCTTTATATTCAGGCAAGGTGAGTGTTTCAATAGCTTTTTCTATGACTTTACATTTAATTTGCATGAATTAAAATAATTGACCAAGTACAGAGTATATTAGAATCCAAGCTACTACGTCTTTGGAAGGCATAACATCTTTGGGTAGTATTAGAAAAGGGATCTGCCTAAAGGAAATTCACCTCTTTACAATAGGTCAGTAGCCAGGGAAAATTTCAAAATGAACAAAAAGTAGTCAACAACATGGAGGAAAAAGAGGAGTAAGACTAAACAAAAGAAGTTAAAAGATTGGTTGATTTGCTTTCTTGCACAGTTCCTACAATAATTTTTAACAGAGTGGCTTCTGAGTTATGTTGTTGTAAAAGAAAGGAGAAAACAGGATAAAGTTAGGATAAATTGACTAATAGGAGCAAGACATCAGCAAAAGAAACAGTAAGGCCTCAAAAAGATAGTGAAAGTAATTTATTGACAGCCTAGGTAAGCATTACTAAAAATTTTAATGAATTCTGAGCCTCAGTGTTCACAGAGGAGGATTGGGAACAGATGCCAGAAACAGACATAAATTTAACAGCAGAGGTGGAAAGCATACTGAAGAAACTCAAGATCGTGCCAGAAGAGGTGACCTAGAAATTAGAACATTTAAAGACTGACAAAACTAAAGGACCAGAAGGTACACATTTGATGAAGCGTCCCAGAAGAGATAGGGAAACCTTTAGGAAGTTTATTTATAATCTCTTTGGAACTGAAAAGGGCAAAGTAGCACATATTTAAGAAGTGATCTAGCTAAAATCTAGAAAGCTTGACTTGTAAGATGAAAGGTGAACGGAATACTTTGAAAGGTAAAGACATCAATTAATTACATGGATTTTCTAAAGCTGTACAAGGCCATGAGCGTGAATTTCAGAATTACTCAGAAGTACATTTCTATCTTAAAACCATATGAATGATTATTTATCAATAATACCTTTAAGTTCTGTGTTTCCTAAGTTTGGTGCTTTTCCCCTGTTAATGAGCTCTATAACAGGTGATCGTTACTAATGTACATAAACATTGGAGACTTTGCTATACAATTCTAACAATATGAAGACATTGAAAGCATTTGATCATGTATTTTGAGAGAAAAAAATCTGTAAGATGTCAAAGAGAATTAACAATGAAACTGAACCTAAAAATATAGAACAAAAAAACCCCAAACACCTAACCAAACAAAAAAAAAAAAGGAATGAGAGCAAAATGTAAGCTTTACTCCTTCCCCTCTCTGAAGAAGTACCACCATTTGTTTGTGATTTTGTGACCTGGCAGGACTGGGTTCCCCACAGTTCAAGAAAGAGGTGGAGAGGTGTACTGGAAAGAGTTCAAATAAAGACCACAAAGATGATCAAAAGGCTGTGGAACCTGTCTTATGAGAAAAGACTGAAGGAGTTCAATCTTTTCTCCTTGGTGAATAGAAGATGCAGGGTGACATTTTCACGGTATTCTAGTACTCAAAGGGCAGCTACAAAGAAGACGGAGGCTCTGTCTTCACAAAGAATGACACAGAGAAGACAAGAAGCAACAGCTTCAAGTTTCCTTAGGAGAGGTTTCATCTTGATACAAGAAAGAAATTTTTTATGATGAGAAAAATGAGTGAAGTCCTCACTCCTGGAAGTGCAATTAGGCAGGATGCTAAGTAATCTCATCTGGGCTCCCTTTCCCATGAAAGGTTGGACCAGATGATCTTTCAATATCCCTTAAAACCTGGGTTGTTCTATAATTCTATTCTGTCATGAACTGGTTCATTTACCAAGTCCTTTGGTGGGTTATGGAAATGTGCACTCTTTTGATAATACTGAGAAAATGCTCACTAATACACATAGCCATATATTCTCTGTTCTGTGTGCTGGAGATGCTTTCAGCATTCCAGGGACTTATCTGTGTCACTGCTTCTGGCCATCTGCTTTTCTAAGGCTGAATCTGACATTGCCAGGCATTTTCTCTACAGTCCAGAATGTCCTAGTCCTGCACCGCTCACCTACAGGATGCTTGAAATGGCTGCAATTTCCAGTCCACAACTCTTCTTGCTTGACAGCTTTTCTTTAAAAACATAAATCTGACCCCACATATGATTTCTAAAACTCTGACAATACAAAGTTTCCACTCATTCCTGATTTTATCAAAGGATTTTCCTGTGATATAATCCTCTAATCCAGAAGACTTATGAACTTAATTAATTTCAACAAAAAGAAACTATGACAACTACAGAATTGAGATACTTTGCTTAGTTTGCAAAAAAGAAATTCAAATGGATTAAAACAGGCAAAAACTACAGAAAAATTATCTCTTGAGTTCCTAGCAAAGGTTTTTCAGAGAACTCAAGAGAAGTTTGCTGTAGACCCAGTGATCTATGGTACTGACAGTGTGTTACATTAATGTCCCAAGGATTGACATATGTATTATAAAGGGTAGTTATAAGTCCTAACAGTTGTGAATGAGGGAAGTATCAGACAAGTATAAGGCCAAAGTAACACTAATAAGACATATTTCATTCACCTTATATAAAAGTAACATGAAACACAGAATGTGCAGTAACAGGCTGAAATTTGATGACTGCACAAAACTCGAAAATAAGTCAAAATGAATAAGGTGGACACTAAAATAAAGAGCAGTTGGAAAGGCTAAGACCAAGGACAGATATATGGTTATGACATAATGCAGAAAAATATAAGAGAAAGACACTGAAGATGAAAAGAAAGATTTTCAATTTTCAAACAGCAATACAGAAAATCTAGATGTAGGGAATATATCACGTAAATCTTTGACCCATTGCTTATAAGCAGTAAATTGTAAGAAACTGAAATTAGGGCCACATAAGAAGGCTCAGGAAATACAATTGAGTGGGAATTATTTGACTGATGTAAAAATATGACCAGCAAAATAGTGTTTTATTGGGCATAAACCCCAAAACTAAAGAGTTAAAAATATCAAATAAGAAAATTTTGATAAGGACTCAGTTCTTTCTTCAGAGGGATTTCATTGAAATTAACAGGCTTCTGCATATATCAACATTAAAAAAAATAAAGCTGCCCAAAACAAAATAGCTTTCACTTGTTTTTAGTTATCATTCTGATTACGTTGACTGATACCTCAGGTACTTTATGATAGTATACCGTTCAGTTCTCTGGATGTAAATTCACTGAAGTTCACCTTCTGGGAAAAAAAATGCTTACCAAAATGCTCAGAACAATGTCTTTTGATAAACAGCTGCAGTCAATGTCCTGCCTAATTCACCCAAACTGTTATCATTGTATTTTTGTTGTAGGTCTCCCGCCATGTTGTTCTTTATCAAGAGGTATGCTCAGTTTTGGGACTGCTGCACCAAAGACTAGATTTTCCAAGATCGGAGCATTCTACCTTCACTCTGAGAAGCAGAGCTGAGATCTCTCAGCAGCAGTCAGGAAGGTAGGGAAAGATTTCTCTCTCTGCGGCTGATTCTTTCTCTGAAAGTTTCTGGCCTTCTTTCTCCTGTGATGGTTCTGAGTCCACAGAGCCTCAGAACAGCTCATCTTCTGGTTCCCAACTACGTAGCTTCCTCTGAAATCCTTTCCTATAAAATATATCTGCTTCATTACCTCAACAGTGAATGTGAGGTTTACACTTCTGTTTGATTTCACTGAGATTAACTTGTGGACTAGTGGGAGCATCTGATATACATAGCCCAGTACAGCTACAGTGACAACGGATATTGAGAAACCTGAGCTACTCAGCACGTCCTTCCCCTGCGTCTTCACTGGCAGTCAGACTTCCCACATCTCTCAAGTCTCTCAAGACAATGAGATTGCGTGCACCCTCAGCAAGTTTGTGAATGACACAGAGCTGAGCAGTGCAGTTGACACAACAGAAAGAAGGGGTGCCATCCAGAGGGACCTGAGAAGTGGGCCCACGAGAACCTCATGAGGTTCAACAAGTCCAGGTGCAAAGTGCTGCTGTGGTAATCCCAGACATGAGTACAGACTGTAAGAAGTCATTGACAGCAGCCCTGAGGAGAAGGTGGATGAAAAGATGGCAATGTGTGTTTGCAGACTTCAGCAGTGTTTCTCTCCCTCTACTCTACCCTCATGAGACCCCACCTGGACTACAGCTCTGGGGTCCGTAGCATAAGAAAGATGTGGACCTGTTAGTGTGAGTATAGAGGAGGGTCACAAAGATAATGAGAGTACTTGACCATCTGTCCTGCAAAGACAGACTGGGAGAGCTGGGGTTGTTCAGCATGGAGAAGAAAAGGTTCTGGGGGGATCTCATTGTTTTCCAGTACTTAAAGGGGGCTTATGAAAAAGGGAGATTCACTTTTTGCATGGGCAGATAGCAATCAGGCAAGGGGGAACATTTTTAAGCTAAAAGAGGAAAGATTTAGTTTCAATATTAGGAGAAAATTCTCTAATACCAGGGTGGTGAGACACTGGAACAGGCTGCCCAGGGAATTTGTGGATGCCCCATCCCTGAAGATGTTCAAGGCCTGGTTGGATGGTGCCCAGAGCAACATGATCTAGTGAGTGGCATCCCTGCCCATGATAGAGGGAGCTGAAACTAGATGATCCCTTCCAGCCCAAACTGTTCTATGATTCTATGATCTGCAGTTAAACCCTTATACACAATGAACTGAACACCTGGGTGAGAATGTGGCTGGTTGTTCCTGATTCTTGCGCCCATCTTCAGACATCTCATGTTGTCATGTACACACAGAGGGATATAAACACAGCAGGATATAATTAACATGAAAATCCTGGGTTGGGTCCAAACTATCCTCACTTATCTGCATGTTTCCCACATGAGCATATGATTTACCAGTAAGTAGTTCAGATAACTTCAATGTAACCTGAAGAAAATGTAAAGTCATTAGAAGCACCGAACATTTGACAGTTTTTTTAATGCTTTAGCTATAATTAATAAGTGTGGTAACAGGTTTTTGTGAAATGGTACAGCAGACAACATAGAGAAAAGACAGTGGGTTTTTTTTTTTTTGAGAGAGAGATCTGCTTTTTATAGTAATTGGGATATAAACACCTAAAATCATGATTTTATTCTAAAAGGGCAAGCTAACCTTACTAATGGTGATTACTCACTGTATAATAGAAAAGGAAATAAAAGTTTTTTTATAAAATGTACCAAATCCTAAGAGTGCTGTTAAACTCATTAAAGAAAAAATGAAGTTAGAGAAACTGGTCTTATTTTTTTTCACTCCCAGTAGAGTTCATTTCTACTTCAACAACTAAGCCAAGGTCACATTTAACTCACTTCAATTTCACCCAGTGCACAAGCTAATGTCAATAGTACAGCTGCCATGCAGAGCTAAAGACTGATGGTTAGACAAAGCCATTTACACAAGGCTGGGTCTTTCATCTTCTCTCAGCTAGTGACATAAGAAAGCACTGAGGTTATTCTCAACTAGAGAGTAAAACTGGCATATTAGAAAAAATGTTATTCTCCTTAGCTGTCACACAAAGGATCTGAAGAAATGTAGAAATGTTTTTTTCCTTGGTCATCTAGGGAGATCACAAAGTGACTCTAATAGCCTTCACTCTGAAATTTTCACATGGTTTAAGTGATTGCCAAGTCTGATATTTTCCATTTACACTTCATTGCCATCAGAAAAAGAAAAAAAATCAATATACCTACCTACTCAAGTGTGTCACAGGATGAGCTTATAAAAGAAGACATCAGTCTTTTTAGGGCATGAAAAATATACTTATTCAAATATATCTTATTTAAAATGACATAAATTGCAGTGGTTAGTCAAGATTCGATTTCCTCTGAAATATAAGACTTAAAATATTCCCTGACTTGCCAAGGAATAAGAATCCTTCAAACTGTTGATATGTACAAATGTACTCGTTTTCTCTTGTAAGTTATACCTGCCACAGTGTACCAATATGAGTGACTACCCTTAGGATTTTTAAAGGGAAGGTGAGATTTAACATATTATCACATTTCTCTGAGATGCTACAAACAACTGGAACTTTGCCAAAACATGGGAACATAGCTTTTTTTATTATTTCAGTCATACTATGTGCATGAATTTGAGTTGCCTTAGCTTGTTGGCCCTAATATGATTCCACATGATGTCATGCTGTTCTAACAAGCTCAACCACCCTAAGCAGAACTCTCTTCCCCTTGCATGCTACAGCTCTTACATATTTTATCTGTCCTGTTAAAGATTTCTAGCAATTTCCATGCAACAATATGCAATGTCTTTGTTTTAGATTAATAAAATATCATAGGTACAATGGAATTGTCTTGTCAAAGATTTGACTGCTTGGCCACTGTCAAGAACATTTGACAAGTGAGAGCCAAATTTGTCTCTGACTGTTTTGCTCTCAATGGAATTTGACAGGTCATCATTCAACTTATGATGTCGTTTCAACCCCATTATCGTTTTTACCTTGTTTTAGCACCTCTCTCTGGCAAAGGTAGTGAGTAAGATATTGAAGAACTGAGGTGGTATTTCAGGCTATCTGCCAGCAAGTGCTGAATAATAATGGAATTTGTTTGCTTGCGAACTGAGCTATTGAATTTAGACATTGAGGGGGTCACCTCTGTGATTTGTCCCATCCCCAGCTGGTCAATCATCTAAAAAGGCAGAATTACCAGGGTCAATTGCAAAACTCTTTCCCCTATGTGGTAGCACAACGTACCAACCATACAACTACTAGGCCATCCCCCACAGTTACAAGTATTTCAAGGTCAATTTATCAATTTAACAGCTTCATCTTCTTAATCACTAAACTTCTGTCTCTTTGAGCTTGTGCTGAAAGACTGTAGCTGCTAATTAAAATGGAGCTTTACTAGCAAGTACACAAATTAGATCCTGTCAGTAAGTTTATTCTAACTATTGGTCATTTCTAAATGCCTTTTTAATCCCCTAATTTTTACATTAAAATTCAAAAGCCTAACAATCTTAATCACCCCTACATCAAATTCATCATTAAGAACAGGAAGCCAGATGGTATAATTTTGATTTACCGGACTTCAGCGTGAATTAATGTACTGAGTGCCGATAATGAATACATCAAACCTGATATTGCAGAAACCTATGAATCTGGCATGTTAAATTAATAACACACTTTGCACAATGAAAGCATGTAAGCTCATATAAAACTGAGGAGTAATGGTCCCTTTTATTTTAAATGGTCTTTATTAGCCTGCAGTTTTGACTCCTAAAAAAAAAAGATATGAACATAGTGCTTAAGAAAGTTCTGTCTGTTTCCTATCTGTTCTCTTTTTTATGTAGACAGGAAGTCAAATGAAAATAAAAATCCACCTGATTGAAAACTTTATATTTGTGAAAGATATATTGGTGAAGAAAGGGCCCCAGTGAATTGCCTAAATCCATAAAATATGTTCTGAAATTCTGGTTAAAAATTTGACAGGCATACTGAAATACACTTACCCCAAAAAGTTGTAGTACAATGTTGTTTGTAAAATGTTGTTTGTAAAATTCTTTTATTTCTAATGTGTATTGCTTCTTGTTCCAATATACCTTTAGTGAATGCGAACCTGAATAACATTTTGTTAAAACAGAGCATCAGGAATTGGTTTTACTGAAGAACAGAGGAATCATACATTGGGAAATAGTTGCTATAAAAAGAAGTACTAGGTATGTAAGGTCCATGTTTACCACATTTTCTGATTATCTAGCTATTATATAGCATGGAGATGGCATAGAGATTAACATTTTTGAAAGAAAATTGATGGATATCAAATTTGAGCCAGTGAGTAGTTTGTGTTCTAGCAATGAGAGATTACACAGAGCTGAAATTACTTAAATATATCACTTCTGAACACATAATTTCACATTTACTTAGTGTAAATTAAAAATATGTCAGTCGTTACATACTCTTGCAGGCCTATAAATACAAGGATCCCATCTAATTCCTATTCACACCAAAGACAAAATTGCTTCCAATTTTAGTGACAGCAGGATCTGGCTCAAATACTTAAATGTAAGATCTCCAGCTTCCTTTTCAAATATACAGTGGTAACACAAAGAGTAGTAGTTTCACCAATCTGAATTCTAGCTCTGAAGTGTAGCTGCATTTTATAACCTCTAAATGAAATACAGTTTGAAATATTTTTACACTGAATGACCTAAAATATACAAATGTAGGCCTATAGACCATAAACCAGAAAGGCAGGATGAGACTGGTCTCTGTTTTGGAAACCATAGATTGTATGCTATAAAAGGATTTAGAGAGTTAGAAGATACCTAGTCCAGCTGACTGAATAAGTTAACATGACCATAAACATTTCCCTGGGTTTATTCTGTCTTTCAATTTCCACACAGAAAGTGAATGTTTCAACTGTCTCAGTGTAGCTGTAGGAAATATATTCCAATAGTGAGGGTAGGCTAATACCAGTGAAGACATTGCAAACCTGAATTAGGTGCTACTTTCCAGCTAGTTTTCCTTATCGCATGAGTGTGTTCTTGCACTTACCACTATGGCATACAATTTGTACTGCTTAGAGATAAACTGATAAGATTGATTCCTAAACAAAACAAGGGATGCATTATGAATTTATCTAGAGAGGATATAAAAAACCTCTTATGTGTCTTCTTTATATATTTAGTGTTTTTACCCTTCAAAGAAGTAGTACCTTATTAATATTTGGGGAGGGAGGAGAAAGGTAGTTGTTTCCAAAAAAAGAAATTTATGTACAAACCATTCTAGCAACTTGGATAGAAAAAGCCTGTTGTTCCTAGGTGGAAATGTTTCTCACTCTTAAATCTCTAGCTGAAGTTCATTTGACAAACCTATTATAAAATGAATAAATGTAGCTCTGTGTGATTTGTCCATTGTCAACATGTTAACACAATTTATTTGAAGGTAGATTGATGAAGGGTGGCTGAAGGAGTTTACTCTCCTGAGTTAAAGAATAGAAAACTCTTTTTCCTTAGCATTTCTTTTTTTCTTAGAAGTTCACAAGAGTAGATATACAATTATCCTCGACTTGCTGATGCAAAGGAACAGAGCATTTAGTTTCTTGTCACTGTCTCTGAAATTCCTAAAGGTACAATTAGCATTTCATTTGACATAATGTTGAAAGGTTCATAGATTGATCTTCCCTAAAATGCAGCAAGAATTTTTTGAAATGCAAATTTTGACATTTATTAACTTTTATTCCAGATCTGTTTATAGACTGTAAAACTGTGCATACATTTAACTCAAAGAAGCTAAAAGGACAATGTTTAGGTGGATACTCTGTGTTATAATAAAAGTCTATTTTATTGTTTCAACAATGAAATTTTTATTATCAGAGATTTATGATATCAGCACAGCAGTTTTTACTGCATGATTCACAGTGTTTTTATAGATGTATATTCAACAAAACAAGGAGAGAAATTGTACTGCAGTGCTCTCTCTCAGGAGTGCATTTCCCCGTTGAAATAATGTCAGCAGTTTTCCACCTTCAAAGCCCTATGTTTTCAAATCAATTAACAATTCTAATTGTGCTGGAACAGTTGTTCACTTAGCTTGGCAAATGGGACAGGAAACATTATTTCCTTTCTTTGCCTAAAACGAAGACTTTAATCTTCTGAACCATATTTAACATATAAAAAACACACAACTGAAAAGTTAGGCAGTTTGGAAACTCACTCAGTTGTAAATACTGTTTTTCTCTGTGTTCAGATCTTGGTAGAAGAAAGGAGCAAGAGCACTACAGTTTCCCCTCTGGGTACCAGCAAACTGTCTTAGGATTCATTCTGAATATTTCAGGTGAGATTTGTATCTATCTGGACAGCTGTAAGAGTTATTGCTTTTGCAAGATGGTAAAACAAACACTGATTCTGACCGAACTAGTGATACCAGAATACAGATCTGTATCATGTTACACAGGTCTGACATAAAGTAAGTAATGCAACATGCCAGAACCAAGACTTAAAGGTCAAATATACATTCCATTTTATTTATATATATGTATATTGTGTGCTTGGGTAGGGGCATAGCAAAAGATATAATTACTGTGTCTTCGTGCAGATACTAACATCCAACAGTTAAAATAAATACGCCTGTTTCTTCTGCAAACCCCAGAGCGATTTACCAGATGGGCAAAATAATATTACTCCATTTAACAAATGGAACAATCTCGTGGTACAATGCAGAATCATGCAACAAGCCCTTTTCAGGATTAAAGACAGTGCTTCATACTGAACAAAATAAAAATCAGCTAGCAAAATAAAAGCACAAATATGGATTTAAGGCTTTACCTTTGCATAGCACACTTGCATTACTCAATAGGTCATGAAGTGAGTAATAAGATGTATTATTCATATCAAGAGAAGTACTCGGTACAGATTATCTGTATGAAGAATATGGTGAGCATTAACACATGTATTCACCTCAGTCCTAGCCTTGTGTAAGGATTTGCCAAGAATATGGTAATACACTGTGCATGTAATTCCTGGATGGTTAGAACACCATTTTTACCACAACTGCTTTAGACGGTGCAATCTAAGGAGTCTTCACACACATAGCATTGTTGGAGATAATTTTTTAATATGATACTTATTCAGATCTATTCCAAGAAAGAGATAGACTTCCATAGCTGTTGTGGGTTTTTGTTCTTTTACTGTTTCACTGTCATTTAAACGTCTTCACTATTTATTTCTTTGCTTGTGTGATGGTGAATTTAGACAGGAGATCAACGTAAAAATGGCAGCAAACTTTTAGGAGTTAATTAGAAATTCAGGGTCTAGAGTTGAACTTATTTAAGTACACAAAGATTAAAAGTTTTTCCCACCCCTTCCTTTGTTTAACACTGGTGCAATTGTTCTACATCCTTATGACTAAACTCAATATCTCACTGCTGAGATGGACACTTTCTTATTGCATAATTTTAATTTTTCACTGATGAGGAAGGTGTCTCATTTGTTGCATCTGCTAGAGGAATGGGATCATAGAAAGATATTTGTCCTGGTATAATTTTTAGGTTTCTGATTCAGAGCCTGAAACTTGACTCAAGATAGGGTGAAACTCATCAGAAATTGTGTTCCCTGCGGGTAGTGAAGAAAAGGCTGCAAGAAAAAGTAGATAATGGTCAGTACCTAACTGCCATTCATGAAATTATAATAGTACTTGATGTGGATTTAGTTCCTTTTGTCTTCCTCATTATCGTACACCTCTTTGCATCAGCTTGGTATCAATTCCTTATTTTGTAAATGATGATTTAAGCTTGGCATTATTCAGTGTATTTAGTCATAGTGACTACAGCATCTAAATTCAAGAAAGCCTGTCTGCCATCCACAGCTGCCAAATCTTCACTTTTTTTGTCCTCTCAGTGGTGATGAGTAGTCATAACACCTAAACTAGGTAATGATAGGAGAAAATATTAATGTGATTTGCTCAATGATTTTGTCTAAGCTGATAACAGAGATTACAGTAGAATGTGGATATGTGTGTGCCACTGCAGATGTGTAGACACGTTTCACCACATGTGGATGTATTTTTAGAGCAGTGCAATTTCTAAGATTAGGTCTAGGTACCTAAACTGAGACTTAGAGGGAAATTAGATCAAAACAGCACTCTTGGAAATATTTGTTGCTCAATGGGCGCTTTGATTTATCACTTTCCAAGAACAGTAGGAGACACAACATGATGCCCTAGTTCTTGCCTAATATTCCTTTTAATTTCAGAAATGGAGCCTTTCTCTATTTAAGCTTTGTTGGGGCTCCATGCAGTTTATCATACTCATTTTCTCCCAGCACTATCAAGATCCCTAAAAAATATAAGGCAAATCTTTCTCTCTCTTGCTGAAAAAGAGTGATGTTCTATTTTTTTCCATGTTTACTAGCTAGAATATCCATATGGGCAGTCCCTGTTCCTTTACATTCTCCCGGGAGAAGGTTCTAGTTGCTAGAACAATAGCAGTTATGAACACCTCCACTAAGTGTGAATGTTTAGGGCATCCATTTCAGGGGCAGAGTCCTGTGTTTCTTGTCCCTACTTGTGTAATCACATTGCTGAGCTTTACATTCAACAATCATTTGCTTATATGCCAAAATGACACATATTTTTGAGGACAGAACCTAGAATCACTGAGCAGCCAGCATCACCAGACTAGAAAGCCATATTCCTAGTTTACTTTTCCTTTCTGGACCAATGAATCTCAAATCCATCTTGTCACAGTAAGGTATATCTTTATAAACAAGAGTTAATACAAGGTTAAAACAAGAGTAATTTCTTCCAAAATGTGCTTAGCTTTCAAGGCTGAAACATAAAAATATTTGTGTCCCAAAAGCATATTTTTTTCCCAATTTCTGACAAACGATATAATACATTCTGTTATCCCATTTTACAAATGTTGTTTTTTTCTTTTATATTTTCTTAGGGAGAACGAACAATGCTCTTTCCACAGAGTAGTGGGGGGAGCATTCTCTAAATAAAAGATAGCAGAGCAGAGTTCATCACCAAATCCTTGCTGTTCACACTGCTTAACTCTTAGTTCATACTCTTCCTATGCTGACTGCAGGGTAAATCTCTCTAGAGGCAACTAGTCCTAAGGAGTATAAAATCTGCCAGTCAGAGCCTTCTGGCCTCAAAGAGAGAGGTCGGAGACTGGTCTCTGGCCCTTTTTAATTTACTGGTGTAGATACACCCAAATTGGCTGCAGTGCTTCGCTCTGAGAAACAGGTTTGAGAAGTGTGCTGTCGATGGCTGCGCAGATATATCTTTTTCTTTTGATAGGAAGTAAAGGGATTATTAGATTCTTATGGGAAAAAATACGGAGGAGCTTTCCTTCAAAAATCATTTTTGCAGTGTGGATTCCTAGGTGGTGAAGTACCTTTCCAAAGTTGCCAGGAAGGCATCTCAAAGAAGGCATGCAACTTTGTTCCTCATTTAACCAACTTTAAGTGTTGTGGGTATCTCCCTTTGAGACAGAAAAGTATCCTGGGTACCTAATGTGATGTTACAATTTCTGTTCTAGAGATACTGCTAAAGGTTAGGGACAATGATATCTGTCTCTGTCCTTTACCAAACTTACAGTTTGATCCTGAAAAGAACTCCTTGATCTGGAAGATGCAGCTTGTACAGAACCTGCCTCATTTGCACTTCTGGAGAAGAATGAGCTATTCACTCCCGCTACGCTGCAAGGCTTATTCGCTTTGTGGTCAATTCTCAAATGTCTGTGAGAAGATTATCTGGGTTATGTATTATATGTGTCATGCTTTAAAAAAAAAAGGAAATCCTTTTCTAACCTCATTCCATGCTTATAGTCTTGTTCTTAAAAGGTAAATATACTGAACAGAATGTGCTAGCATTTACTGTATATGTGTGGGGTTTATGTATGTTTAACTTTATTTGGGTACCCTGTCCCCTTCTCTCACTGTTCTTGGAGAATTGGCAGCATTTATGCTTGAAATCTGTTGCTGTAGAGTTATACAGGGTTTGGGTTTGCATCTGAAGTACTGTGAACACCTACAATATTATAAAAACAGTCATTGTGATTTAGGATGGCTTATTCTTGGCCACTCTTTGTCCTTTCCACTGTGTAATTCATTCCTGCTATTCTTTTTTTTTTTCCTATTCTTTGTACCTGTGAGCAATTGATTTCTTTTGATAGGAGGTTTGATTGATGCTGTCTTGGCTAGATATTTGAGCTTTTTGAATTTTGTTTCAGTGGTTTTAGTGCTTTGTACTGTGGTAATTGTGTAACACTTAAATATTACAAGTGCCTGAGACAAGACTAAATAAATAAAATTAAGTGTTGTGTGAAATGTTTCCTCTTTTGTTTTTCTTCATATATTTCAGTTTATTTAATTAATAGCTTGCATTTTTTGTCTGATACTTTTTAGATTGTTAACATAATAATAACTTCAGGATTTCTATCCTGAAATTTTTTTTAATTTTTACGAAGTATTGTATGACACTTATTCCAACCAAATAGATTATTTTTCCTGTCATTCATTTATTATAGTTCAATGTAACTGAGATACACTTCATAACAATAAGATGATAACATACTTATTGTTCTTATTTTAATCCTTCAGCTTTATCTTAAGATATGGAATTGGGGAAAGGACTAGTTTCTCCTCTGTTACCATTGTTTATTGGTAAAAAGTCTTGTCTAATGAAAATATTCAATCTTCTTTTATGGAATTTTAGACATTTAACATCAGTTGAACAACTGGATTCCTGGACTTCATGTAAAAAATGCAAGTGTCTTTAAAATTCTGGTTTTAAAAAAATCAAACATTCAGGGAAGTGACACACAAAACTTGGTATAACAAGTATATATTCTTTCAGAGGATTTGCAATGGTTAGTTGAATAATTATTACATTAGTTATTAGATGACAACAAAAAATATATTAAAACCCTGTGATTAGGTAAATGTTTTTAACACAGTTGAAGCTAATGTGTGTTTCTGTTACATAAAATAGAGTTTATGGCATGTTTATGATAACTGTGAAGGCTTTTTCTATTATTTTCTCTGTTTTGCCAACTTATGAAAAAAATAATGTAGTAGTTTTAATGATTTAATATCCATACTGCACATGCTACAAGGCATTGGTACAACAAAAATCATGTTTTATTAAGCATGAACATGCTTTCAGTATCATATCTAGAAATAGAGACTTGAAATTCTGGCCCCAAGGTCTGATACAGTCCGCTCTGTATGAAACAGTAACCACTACAGAGTATTTGAAATGAATGGACTTGATTTTCCATTTCAAAGTACTCTGAATACCAACATAAAGCATTTTCATTTCACCCATTTTAATGGCTGGAAATCTGAGGTCGACTATTAGAGCAAAAATCTGTCAGTTGTTGTCCCAAGAGAAGTGTCCAAAGGCAGTAAGGAGCTGGTTTTGATACCATGACATTTTCAACAGGGGAACTTTTGTTCAACAGTTCTACAGTGAGTTCAGCATCATCTTCCAGCTTTGCTTGATCACTTCATCAGGCTTTTACAAGGGCTTTTGCCTAGACTTTGCTTTGGATGCAGGCATAAATTCAGGGTTTGTGAGAAATAGTGGTATAAGTAAGGAGATTTTTTTCAGTTGAATTGTTTTGCTGATTATTAATTTTGTCATTTAACAAGTATGCTTAGATGTGCGTAGGGAATTTGGTCAGTAGGTAGTGGAAAAAAAAAATCAAACATTCACCTATCTTTTTGGTTTCTCTCATTAATCATGTAAAATATTGATCATGCAATTATGATATGTGAAAGTTAAAATGTCAATAAAATAATACACAGTTTCAGTATTTTATTAAATTGAGGGTGAGGGGAGGAGTGTCATTATTGGTCCCTCAATAAGTCTGCAGGAGACAGGAGTAAGTTTGAGGAGAAGGTGAAGGTTGGAGAACCAGAGAATTTGCCTGGAAGACCTTTGCTTAGAACGGCTGTTTCCTGAATGACCTCTATATTATACATTGCTGATTTAAACTCCAATTCAACATATAATCATATGCTTCCTGAATAAATGTCATAAATGCAGTTTGCTTGCAAAGGTTTTCAGGACTAAACTTTCTGAGGGATGGCCTAATCATACAAATAGTGGGACCTTGACTACTATTTTTTCTTTTTTTTTTTCATTTTTAGATCTACCTATGGTGGTAAATCATTTAGTATTACAGAAAAGTCCAAAGAGAAAACATACTAATCTTACTAAAAATCTAAATACCTTAAATTTTCTTTTCTGCTTTATTTAAGCACAGTTGTGTACTATATTCCTCCATTACTGGACACCAGTAACTTCCAAAACATCTCTGGAGAGATAGATAGATAGATAGATAGATAGATAGATAGATAGATAGATAGATAGATAGATA